>NW_025953621.1:0-222581 GCF_022495145.1 Xylaria bambusicola | reverse complement strand
ATATTAAAATAACTTTTTTATATTTATTATTAAAAGGTTAAATTAAATTATATATAATATAATTAATATTATATATTATTTTATATTATTAAAAGGGAAGGTTAAAAGCTTTTATAAAGCAAATTATAAATTTAATAAATATTGCTATATAAAAAAAACTAAATTATAAAGTAAAGGATCTTTTACTATTAAAAATATTAAGGATTAAATAAAGGTATAGGGTATTTTTAAAGCAAAAAGTTGCGTTATACGTTAAGGTAATTGTTATATAAAAAGGAAGGAAACTTATACCTAGCATTGTAAGGCTTATAGTAAACCCAGCTATAATGTACGAACTTATAAAAATATTATAGAAACGTTTAATAATTTAGATTTAAATTAATTTAAATTAATTATACAAATAATTATTAAGATATTTTCAAATGCATATATAAAGGTTAAAAATGTGGCCAGGTTAATTAGGTGGCCAGGTTAAGTGGAAGATGCATTATTATAATTAACTAATATTAATAATAATGCTTTAAGGAAAATATAATAATAAATAAAGAAAACGTTATTAAATTTTATAATTATTTTAGTTTTATATTAAATTATATAGCTAATTATTCTATAAATATAACTTTTTATAAAAAAAACAATAATATTAATAAAATTAATTATATTATATTATTTATATTATAAGCTATATATAATTAATATAAAAAGCTTAATCTATTTAATATATTTAATTAAAAGTAATTATTTAAATAATTAACTTTACAGACCTTTAATTAATTAATATAATAATTAATGTTAATCACTTTTAATAATAATTAAGGTTTAATTACTTTTAATAATAATTAAGGTTTAATTGCTTTTAATAATAATTAAAGTTTAATTACTTTTAATAATAATTAAGGTTTAATTATTTTTAATAATAATTAAAGCTAAAACTTTAATTAATTTATAAAATAAATAACGTAAAATTCTAATTAACCTATAAAGTAAATAACATTAACCAATAATAATTAGGGTTAAAACTTTAACCAATTTAAAGATTAACCAGCTTTCGTTATAAAAAAGCTTAATTAAAATAAATAGTAATAATAATATACTAGCTTTATAATATATAACTTATATATAAAGAATTAATTAATTAATAATAAATAAGCTTTATATATATAATAGTTTTTATATTATAAAAATGTAATTTTTTTTTTAAAAGGGGGCATGTTGGGTTAGTAGGATAATGCTAGCAGTTACGTAATAACTCTAGTACCCTACTTCCATGCCAACTAGTACTTACCTTAGAGTAACCTTTTAGATAGAACAACCTTTACTTATTTAGATAGTTAATCCAGGTCTCTGCGTATTACACACAGAATTCAACACTCTGCTTCATTGCAACGTGTTAGGCTGTCTTGGGTGCCACCACACTGCTGGTGATTATATAACAAGGGCAGGTAAACTAGGCTTAGAACTGGGAATTCAGATTACAATGATCTACTAGGGCTGCAGTAGTCCTTGACCAACCAACTCCTTCTCAGCTGTTGGTGGCTTGACTTGACTCTATATACAATTGGTCTGCCAGCCTAGACCGCCTAGGTCTCTAAGGTCTGTTTCAAGAAGCGAAGTCTGTATAACCTCACTTTCCAATATTGCCCAATATTGCCTGCATGTCTTGAAAGGTCATGAACAGCCTGCAATGGTCCTTCGTACGGCCGAAGTGCAAGGCGAACTGCATATTTCAGCCGGTACAGAGGTTACACGTGTAACAGATTATCCCATTCCGCTGTTGTTGGATTCTGGAGTTTCTATATATATGGCCACATGGTATTGTACAGCTTTCATTTCTGTTGTTTCTATACTCTGTTCTTGCCGTGTGGGCTATCACATTCAAAAATGTCACCAGTACAAGATGAACATATCTACGTTTTGTAAGGTATCAGTCATTACGGATTCATATTCTAAACCTCATATCCATATACGCATATACAATTTTAGGAACCATCAGAGTAGTGGACTATTACGTATCTAGCGCTAACAACATCATTTCTTTTTCTTGCGTAACATGTCACCGAGTTTGGTATAAGTTATCAGATCCCTTGGATAAATCCAAACATGATAACTATATGTGGATTCCCTGTATCATTTCCGGTTTGTTATAGACCATTGACAATTTTCAAGCACTCGGAGTTTTAGCGCTGCTTGAACATCTGAATAATCTTGGAGTCTCGAGCTGAAGTCGGTGACATTTGCACAGCAGAGCTGCCATTTGCTGTCGAATGCACTGTGCTCGTTCCCAGTTATCCAGCAACAGTGAAAACCAACAGCATTGTCGCTTTGTGCTACATGGCCGATTTGCAATTCTAGAAGAAATCAAATAGGCTATTTGTCTTTAATCCAGGTAGGAGATGTAGTAGAACTACGTTTTGGGGACTAATCAAGACATACTGTCGCTAGCAACTCATGGGATGGAATTTGAGGCCCGTAAGTTCATATAGTATTAAGCACATTTGAGTGGGTATCGTGGTTGAGCTATATAATCTTCTGATAGTGGATGACTAAGGTCGCTGTGAAGGGCACGCTACATAGAAAGCTCAAGGTGATTGATTGACTTTGCAGAGAAGTGTTGAGCTATAGGAGAGCCCGTATGTCTGGACTCTATCGGCCTGGGCAAGTCTGATACAGCTCCATTGACGGTCCCGCTGAGTAACCAGCGTAAGATGGGAACTAAAGATAGGCATTCGGAGAGACAAACTCTCCGTTCTTCTTGTTGGCGGTCAGTCCAGTTCTATCATTATGCGAAGGGAGTGAGTAAGATGTATAATATTTTCTGATAGCAAGCCACTACTCCGAAGATTTTCCTCAGTAGTCTTCACCCTAGTCGAATAGTCATTTCTGTACAATTAGGAAAGGAGAATAGGAGAAAATATTACTTATCTCATTTATAAAAATAGAGATAATACGATTGGAAAGTTTTCTTAGAGGAATTAGAGCTAGTAACAATCTTGCTATGTCGATGTTATGGACAGTGGTTTAGATGAGTCTCGCATCTGACTGACTGATAAGATATAGTTTGCATTCCTATTGTGTCACTTAAATGCCGCAATTTTCAAGCTTATAGCGAGGACTATTTCTTAATATGCAAGTTTGCCGATACCTTCATCAATAAAATCCAGTTCACCGGCACCGGTGCCTGCGTTAAGCACTTTGTCGCCAATGACCAAGAAACAAGGCGGTTTTTCATGAATGAGACAATGCCAGATGACGCTTTGCAAGAGTTCCGCCTACAACCTTGTTAGACAGCATATAACCAAGTAAACGGCGAATCTTGCTTGACAGACGATCGTATACTCCAGGAAGTGCTTCGGAAGGGATGGGAATATGATGGTTTGGTCACGAGTGACTGGTTCGGTACGAACAATGATGTTCCATCACTTTCTGTAGGGTGAAGCTCTGCCAATATCATTCCATAAAATACCCGAAGTTCGAAACTAGACTAGATTTTATATGCCTAGGCCTATAAGAAGGCGAGGCAGGGTCTTGGTCGATGCGCATAGTCGGCGTCTTGTTGATACATAATTTATCGATGCTTTGGCTTCCAGAAGCTTGGGGCTGCTCATAAGATAGGAAGGTTTAAGACCCCAGGCTGGCAAGGAGGGCCGGACGCGGAATCCTGCTACAGGAGGTGAGGAATTCCGGCCTTCAGTTTGGTGAAATGTGAGCCGCGAGAGTGAACTGTTCCTCATCGAATATTGACTGAGTTCAATCCTTGTCTGCTACGATGGGTTACCCCTATGGGCTAACCAAGGAGAACGCTACTGCTACGGCGGCAAGTGCATCGTGACGCTCAAGACCATTGGCGTTTCCTAATTCTCGTCATTCACTTACGGTCCCGGTAAGCTCATCCTTGGTGGCAAAGGCGCCCATTGACGTCAAGAGAAGGTGATGGTCTTCCAAATCTGCTCTCTTCATGATCTACGATCCCCTTGAGAGGGCATCAAGGTTTACATGATAATCGTATTCGGGAGAACGTGACGTGGTGCACTATGGCGAGGAAATCTACGCTGGTTACAGGTCTACGACTACCGAAAGATCGAGTCTTTTTCCCTCTTCTTTGCCGAACTATTTACACAATGTTTAAGTACTTGAACGTACCACTCAGCATTGGTCGACGTGAAAACGCGGGCGATAGAGCTGGATTAAGATCAAGGCTGCTACGGGAGAGATGGCTATAGATGAGGCAGTGCTGGATCGTGTAGCCCACATGCTGGAACAACAACATGATTAGTTGGGTGATCGATGCGGACGCCACGTCGCGAGGGCCCCAAGGGACACCAGAATGAGATGAATAATAGCAAGATGGCTGATTAAGAGTTATCTATACTACCTCCTTTCTTACAAGCCTATATATGGACTTGTGTTCTTGGTCTTACATGCATGCGTATAGATCTGTCTGGATATTCCTGGACCCTGCTACCTAAACCACGTGGGACGAAGGCCTTACGGTATCATTCCAAGTCCATGGTTGCTATGTCGTGGGTATAATAGTGTGACAAACAACTTCGCAAGCCACGACTTGGAGTCGCCTAGAGGAGAGGCCAAAGTACTTTAGCGAATCTCACGCACGATTTATAGCATATACCTAGGGGATATTAGATATTACTGTTTATAGATCAGCTTTACATGAGACAGTGATACGAGATACCTTCATAACCAAAAGCGGGTTAATGGCCATAAGGACTCTCGCCATGGCATCCTCTTGCTTATAGGCACCTGTAGATATTCTATAAGACTAAACGAACAGAGAATCTCATGTGGTACGATGTTTCCGGCCGTTCGGCAATCTCTCAAATGACTTGGGTGCTATCTTTTCTCTAGCAGGACGAAATAGGCCAGGAGCAGAGTAGTTCATTGCTGACGCTTTTCGGATAGATCAATATCTTGTCTATTATTATGAAGACTTGCTGTAAAAATAACAAGTGTTCGCTCAGAAGGGAGGTAAGTAAAAGGATCTGGCTACTATAAGCGTTAGAAGCTGCTAACTGAGAATGCGATGGTGAATCGAAGTGTATGTAGATTTAAAGAGGATGACTTGTAAGGAACCTGTGCAATTTAGGTTCCAGGCGTTGATAAGTCGCCGGTCGTATATCTTAATGCAAGACAGCCAAGCTGGTTTTAGTATAAAGTCAAGGTTGTGTTGTTTAACTTCAGAGTTTTGATAAGTTGCTAGTTGTATAAACTGAGGCAAGATGTCTTGATTTAGTTTGCAATTTGGCGGAGCTGCATCAATAATCAATGCGCTGAGCTCAAGTTGTGTAATGGCAAGATGGCCGAGTTGGTTATGGCGTGAGGTTAAGGAGCACCTTAGCACGATTTCCTCATGGAGCAATCCGCGTGGGTTCAAGTCCCACTCTTGTCAGCTTTATCTTTTGCAAATTCAGGCAAGTGGTATATAAGTTTTCTGGTCATCTTGGTATAGGTTCCTCATGCAACGAATTCTCGTGGGGTCAAGTCCTGTCCTTCTCAAAGTTCCCTCTTCTGTTATTTTTTACATTACTCAAGGCCCTTAGCTTATATTGTTGCATATGGGCTTTATGAATGTTTCCTGGACAGGTAGATAATATTTAAGATAGCATTCAACATCTAAGCTTATAGGCATGTTGATAATGGAGTTTGAAAAGCCTATCTCTTTACTATGAACAGCCGATAATTGATGTTTTGATTGGAAGTGTACTCTGTACTGAATGTACTATTGCAAAGCTGAACTTGTAGAGTAACGGATGCCATATCTACCTAGCCTTTTAGGGCAGGTATACCCTGGACTTGTAGGCTATCTTTGTTAGGTGTACTTTGGGTTATTTCGGATGAACTGTTCAGCAACAATAAGCACGAATCTAAGCACGGACTATTTGTCCCGTCGTTCCTTATATGTAGGTAGGTAACAGAAAGAGGTATATAAGGTTACACAAGTGTAAGTTTAAACCAGCAAAGGCATTACAGCTCGCTGATAAGAAAAGCAGGGTAGCAAGCTAGTGATATATTTGAAAAAGGAAAGAAGTAACAATTAAGTAACAGTTGAGTAATATGAAAATGCAAGACGGGGACCATATCGTCTTGCTTTTTCTTGAGTACATTACTATTCATATATTGCAGCATCGGGCCGTTATAGTATGTTGGAAATGTCTGGTAAACCTGCATTGACTGTGGGCTCGGCCCCGTTTCCCTCGGGTAGTAATACTTCGTAAGCCACCCACTTCTCTCTTCTCCAAGCTATATGCGATCCCCATTCATCTTGGCAACCACTTAAATCGCCCTGGACATCGGTCAAGTTGGGGGCAGTTAGGGTTCGGATGAATGCTCAGCTTGCGTTCGCAAGGTCTACCTACTTTGGTATGCATGATGTATAATGGTGGGGATGACTATTATTATTATTATTAGAATCCTTCTCACTAGATAATCAACTCAGTTACCTACTTCGTATAGTAAACTCGAATGTTCATCCTTCACTTGTAAGTAAGTGTACTACTGTAAGGAGGTTGCTATTCTACGTGTAGTAGAAACGACCTACTTCGTATATCTAATACGAACTCTAACTCGATGCGATGCTATCCTTGAGCCAATCTGAAACGCTGTTAATGATCTACGATAGTATTATTGCCTTGGACTTATGCTAACATATATCTCCGGCTCCGGCAAGCTGTCCTCCGAGCAATACACCTTTATTGAAGTTATGATGACTATTACTACTGGAACCATCTACGATATCAAGTCCAAACGATTACCAGGAACTAGGAGAGTTATCTGATGACGGGAATCTGTACTGGCGATCAATTGTGCATAGGCAACGAATTGCAATGGCATGTCAGTAAGTACCTACATGGTCAGCACCCCTTGCTACCCGCTAGGTAGTCTAGGGCGTCTAGGGCACTGAAAACTGCCTGCGGATAATAGCTACTTACCTATACCTTACTATAGGCCCGGAACCATATGTAACCGATTGGAGCTAAGTATCAATACTACCGGGTCTGTTACTCGCTTCATACCGCGTATACATTATTTTTATACAGGTTGGTTCCGAGACCTAACGGACCTCACTCTATGCCTCTGAACTCGAAGTAACTTCCTAGTAACTTCTTAGTAACTTACTAGTAGGTACGTAGTATCTAGGGGGGTCTAATGAAGCTGCATGCAGGTAACACCCTGGCCAAAAGCAACGTATAGACGCAGTCAGTATTATCTCCAATATCCAATATACCGGTCTGCTGCTGGGGGAAGCTTGGAGGGGCTCTAACGGGAGACACATAACGGCTTTGATGGTGGGTACGAAAGCATTGACGAATGGCGTTTTTCTTCTTCTCTTTCTACCATTCTACCATGCCTCCATCCACTCCATCCATATGGGCCGGTGGACGGGGGGAGGGGTGCAGAAAGGCCGGGGGGTGGACAACGGGCAGCATGCAGTGTGCAGCGTGCATCTTTAAAACACACGTCAACACACGACAATGCGACGTTCCGATCTCTCTTGATATCCGTCTACACTCCTATCGTGGCTGGTTTCCCCCCTTCTCCTCTTGCTAGAACTATAGTACGCTGCTTTGGCGCTTTGAATCATGATATTTGGGGACCGTGTCTTGCCCATCGTTCAACTACGTCTGTCCGTCTTTTCCGTCGCGCCCGGGCTTACTGCGTGCTATCCATTCCACCCTGGACACTTGCTCTGACCATTCGTTCTTCAAGGTCGGCCGCTTACCTGCTTTTTCACAAACAACTCCCTCCCTGATACCAAGATCAGGTCTAGAACGCCGTCTCTATTTTTGAGTGGCTACCAAAGTCTGCGAATGTGGTCCTGCGCACCCACCAGTGCTAACCGTGCCACGCCCCACTGTTTTTCGGATTGCAGATTGCACACCTACTAAAGTAGGTGCTAGCCACCAAAATAACCAGTTAGCAAAATAACCACTTTTTTAACCTTTATAGCTAGAATCTACGTAAAAAGCGCCTATTTCTATCGTTAGAAATAATTAACACTAGCAATAGCCTATTAGTATACCTCTAATTGTGTACTATTTTAGCTATTTTTTTAAAGGTACGTTAAATGGTTTTTCTATAGCGTTCTTCTACAGCCTTAACAAGCCTTCGAACCTTCTTAAAGTTATTTTTAACCAATTATTTAACTATATAGCAACCTTTAGCTATAATTAGAACTCCGCTTAACTTTAAAGGGGTATTCTTTATCGATTTATGGGCTTAAAAGACCTTTTAGGCTAGTTAGGTCCTTAAAAGGTTAGCTTAAAGTTAAACCACTTTTATAACGTTTAAAATAAACCCTTTAATAAATTAGGTAATAGCACCAGTAAGGTTATAATTAAAACCTTTTATTCCCTTTAAAGCTTTAATAATATAATACATTACTTTATTAATATATCGTAAAGTTATAGGGGTTAGCGTAGGAAAACTAGATAATAGATTAGGGGTTATAAATTAAGGGGGTATTGCCTTACGGGGGATTCGTTATTCTAATAGTTAAAGGACTTCAAATAGATTAAAGGGGTAAATTCCAATTTTTTTAAAGGTTAAAAAGATTATTAAAGGTTTAAAGGCTTAAATTTTAACCTATTAAATATACCTTAGGAATTTTAACTTTATAATATTAATTATTCTATTTTAAATAATAATATTTAAAGCCTTTATATAATAATGCTTTAAAAGTTAAAAAACTGTTACATTTAATAGCTAAAGTATATAGGTTAAATAAAATAATAAGCTAAAAAGGATAATATTATAAAAGTTATAAAAAGCTATAAATTCCTTTATATAATAAAATTTATAGCTATTTAATATAAATAGCTATTTTTAATTAATTTATAATAGTATAATATACTTTTTAAAGTGTTTAATTTATTTAAAGCTTAATTAATCATTTAAATAATTTATTAAACTAATTATAATAGCTATTAATTTTAATATTTTAAAGGTTTAATATTATTAAGCTATATATATTTAGCTTATTAATATAAAAAAGCTAGGTATAACCTTTTTAATAACGGAAATAGCTTTAATATAAATAATTAACTTTTTATTTTTAAATAAAGTAAAATAATAAGCCTAAATTTATTTAGTAATAATAAATATATTATTAACTATTTTAATATAAAATCTAATTTTATTTATATTTTATATATCCTTTATAATAATATCTTTATTTTTTAATAGGTTTTATAGCTTTTAAAAGTATTTATTAATAACTTTTATATTTTTAAATGTTATATGGTTTAAATTAAGCTTTTTTTATAACCTTCGAAGGTAGCTATACCGTTAAATAAAGCGCCTTAGTTAAGATTAGTTAACTGTAGGTAGGTTAGGATTTTAAAGGTAAGCCTTTACCTTTAATACACGATTAGCAGCGTTAGAAATGAATTTAACGCGTATAGCTAGGTTTATTTAATTAAAGCGGTTAATATAATTATAAATAGCTTCTTCTTCAATAGGTTTAAGCTTTAAGTTCGAAGGTAACGGTCAATTAGGTCCGCTATAGCCTGCAAGGCGATTTCGAAAGATTATACGCATAATGCCGAAGGTTCGTACAATAACCATTATCTTTACAAATAGGAAGTCCCATAGGTAATCTAATACTTTCTAAATGTTAGATTCCATTTTAAAGCTTAAAAATCGACTGTAAGGGTGTTTTTTTAGTGTTAAAGGTGGAAAGGTTAAAAAAAGTGGT
This sequence comes from Xylaria bambusicola, assembly GCF_022495145.1. Classification (NCBI taxonomy): domain Eukaryota; kingdom Fungi; phylum Ascomycota; class Sordariomycetes; order Xylariales; family Xylariaceae; genus Xylaria; species Xylaria bambusicola. The sequence continues at coordinate 212,872 of NW_025953621.1, read as the reverse complement.
TATTTTGCTGACTGGTTATTTTGGTGGCTAGCACCTACTTTAATAGGTGTGCAATCTGCAATCCGAAAAACAGTGGGGCGTGGCACGGTTACTGCACCAAGCCGAGGGATACCTACTTACCTACTTACTTACCTACCTAACCTAACCTAACTTAAGGGAATTGCGGCCCCGCCACGACGCGCGCTGAGAAGTAGAAGCCTGCCTACCTATGTTCACACTCGCTCATTTATTCGTTCACTTGCTTGCTCGCTCACTCACTCACGCACGCTAGCTGTGACGCTCGTCATCCATACTACATAGTATAGTGCGCTCAAGCCAGCCACGTCTCTCCTCTTCCGCGTACCGGTATTCTGACGTTACACCACTTTGTGTGTGTGTGTGTGTGTGTGTGAGACTCATCACTTTCCCCGACGGCGAGAGAGGAGTGGGGGCCGTGTCCTACATTGCTCGGTTATTCAGAGACATCTCGTTCGCTCGTTTCGCCTGGCCCTTTGTGTGAACGGCCGATTCCCTGTCTCGTGCGACAAACACCACCGTCGGACTCTCCCACGCAATCGGCCCAGAATTGTCCATCTTGTTCGACGCCAAGAGACGCTTGGTGCCCTACGCTACTATAACTGTAGCTGTACGTGTATATGATTTGTAGCGGTTGGCATTTCGTCCAGATCGCACCTTGGTTTGCACTGGTTTGCCGTACAGTTGCAATAGGGCTGGACTATCAATCTCATGGAGCAGACGTTTATGACCATCCATAGTAAGTCTCAGTAGATCATCGTCTTAAGCAAACTAAGCTCCACCCGTCCGAGTCTATACCCTCTCCCCTTCAAGGGGTATCGTGGCTCGCAAGCTTACCCCTAGCAGACTTATCCTGCGACGCCAACATTCTCTTCTGTACGGAGTCGGTGGTTGATATTTTGGGCTATCAGCCTCACGAGATTCTGGGGAAATCCAGTTTCGACTATTTCCATCCCGATGAAGTGCCCTTCGCGCGCTCGGTGCATAATCGAGGTGTGCTGCTGGACAAGGCAGCAGTTCTGCATTATGCTCGCATCTTATCCAAAGATGGTCGGTGGGTAAGTTGCGAGTGCTGTTTTACGGTTGTTCACAACGTATTGGTGGCTTGCACAAGCATATATCGTCGTGGTGAGAAAAGTGAGAGTGCGTTACGAGACTATTCTGCCTTTCGCTTCTTTACCCTTACCCTGCTAATGCCCTGCTAGGACGGGCGATTGAGGCACCTCAGATACGAAGAATCTTCTCCTGTTCACCGAGGGACCCTCGCTACCATATGTTAGAACACCTATCACCCAAATTCAAAATGCAGCCTACAGAGCGGGAACCCCGCGCTGCCTTAATCTTAAATAGGTTTACCCGGACGTTGACCATCATGTTTGCGACGAATGCTGTATCCTTGATACTGGGTGTTGGGCCAGACGAACTGAAGGGCAAGAGTCTTTATGAATGTATTGCAGAGAACTGCTGGGGTGATGCCATCAGATGCCTCGAGAGCGCCAAGGCCAACGACTCTATTGCTTACCTTCGCTTCTGGTCACGAGATCCTCGAGTGCGACAGGACCCCGGAGAAAATGAGGGTGACATCGATATGGAGGATCAACAAGATACGGCATCGGAAAATGACTCTGATGGAGGTGTCTCGATACGTGACCAATCAGCCGAGTTCATCAAGAGGGAGACAACTAGCAGCCCTCAGCCTGTGGCTCCAGATCAGCTAAATGCTCAGCACCAGTTTTCAGCCGCACCTAGTAGCCGAGCTCAGGTGATAAGCCCCGAAGGCTCTCAACGACTCGAATCACAGCAGCAGCTACCAGCTCGAGGTCGCGAACCGATACCAACGCGTGAACTCGAGGCCGTCGTTTCTTGTACTTCAGATGGGTTGGTCATGGTTCTGAGAAGGGCGCGGCCACAGATACCGTCCCTTCGCCCGCCAATGCTCCCAACCAACTCTGAAAATGGGTTGTTTGCGGCACCCTGGAGCGAGCACCCGGTTCGTCCCAACTATCCGCCAGAACCACCATATAATTTCCAGCCACCTTATCTACCTCAATACATGCCTGTAAGAGAGGATGTAAAGGCAGCGGAAGGACCACCGAGCGATCAACTAATGAAATCAATTAGGGATGTAGCCGTCTTCGCATGGGGACTCGTTGGAATCAACGGGAATCTTGCTACCTACGCTCGTGGTAACCCAAGTGGCGAGTCTCAGCCTCCTGACGGGCTTCCAATTTGGGACCCTACTGCCTCCGAAAATTCCTACCTTGGACCTGAACCGCTATCTTCCTCAAGATATCGGCGCGATAGGCCCATGCAAGAGCGCCAAGCTGATACAATTCCTCCAAGGCATCTATCGGGGTTTGAACGGCAATATCGCACCCATACACACGATCCAGCCGATAGCGTGCATTCTAGCAGCTCGAATCCTTCCCAGTGGCGGGATCCAATGGTTATAAGGCCTTCACAGCAACTGCAACCTTGCTCTAGCTCCCAACAACAGCGTCAGCAACAGCAACCGTTCGCTGTGTCTGGGTACCAAAACAACTTCCACCCGCAGCAGTGGTCAGAACCGTCTGTCCCAGCCAATCGACTTGACGTGAATGAAGATCAAGGTTGCACCACACAAGCTACTGCCCATGGAAATTCGCCAGAGGATTTTAGTCAATTGGGAACAAGGAGATTGTTCGAATAGATGGTCTATGTTCGGATAATTTGAATTGTTTTTTGTGAGATGATTCGAGCAAGGCGTTCCCGGATAGGGTAATCCCAATGACGTTATTGGACTGGAAATAGCATGACTATGTCACTTTAAGAAGTCTCGTATATTGATGAGATAGGGATTTCCTTTGATTCTTTTCTCTCTTTAGAACAGGATATAAGTTGTCTGGCCGAAGGGCTAGGGGTGGAACAGCACTACATCTTCGACACCGGCTCAGAGAGAATATACTCTGTCTATACCCAAAAGTTAAGAGATATCCCAATGAATATATTATCGTTTTGTTATGCCGATGTAGGCATACGGAACTATCTGGTAATACTTTGAGACTTTATTCCTCGACTTTTCAACTTGAAAAATACTTTCGCCAGGCCGTTCATATTTATTGGGCGGAATATTGACGACCTACCATAACGGATATGAATAGATAGCTGTCTATCTACAGCCCTATGGGTAGCGGCGATGTCTCTAGACTCGTGGCTCAGGAAACTTCTAAACTAACGTTATGTGACAGTCCGGAGACTACGCCAATGCGGCTGACTTTGAATATCAGCCAAGCGATTCAAGGGGCAATTGGAGCCAGGAGGTATCTACACCAAGTCTATCAAGTTGAGATTGACCCGAAAATAACCAGTTTTGCTAGAGTACAACGAACACGAAGCCATTGTACATAAATAACCTATTAGGTATTGCAAGGGCACTAGCTTCACGCTAGATATGATGAAAGTATCAATATAGAGTTCTGTATAAACTTTTACTGAGAGTTCTCTCATGTAACTTGCACAAACTCTGGGCGGCGTGTGACTCATCCATTTTGAATGGGAGCAGTAACATTTCTGCTTCCTTATACCTGGTACTTTTCTTTCCTCGGAATAGTCCCTCCAGTTTTACATCTACCAACAATCCACTAATTCTCTGTCGATCTACGCGTACTGAAATACCACAATGGTCGCGATCCAGATTCTATCAGATTTGCACCTTGAAGGTTCCGAGACTTACAATACTTTCGATATCCCTGCCAAAGCACCCTACTTGGCGCTGCTGGGTGATATCGGCTACGCAAGCAAGCACGGCAGCGAGTACTGCGATTTCCTGAGGCGACAGCTGGCCAAGTTTCGAGTCGTATTCCTTGTACTTGGGAACCATGAACCGTGGTATTCGAACTGGGACAAGACAAGGCAGCTTATGCGTGCTTTCGAACAGACGATTCGCAGTCAGAGAGAAACGGCAGGCGCGAAACAGTGCGGCGAATTCGTTTTATTAGATCGGACGCGTTACGATATCCCAGCGTCCGAAAGCGAAGGAGAACCGGGGTTGACGATCCTCGGCTGTACGCTGTTTTCCCGTGTACCGCCCGAATCAATGAGAGATGTCAGTCGTAGCTTAGGCGACTTTGGGATCATTCGGAATTGGTTCATAGAGGATCATAGTGCACAGTTCGAAGAGGAGCTTGCATGGCTGAATAGCCAGGTCGACGCGCTCAGCAAAGAAGATAAGAAAATCGTTATTTTTACGCATTATAGCCCGACGACTGATGATCGAGCCGTTGACCCGAGACATCGAAATAGTTCAGTACAGTCGGGGTTTGTGACAGACCTTAGGGAGGAGGGGTGCTGGATGAGTCCGAATGTCAAGATGTGGGCGTTTGGTCACACCCATTTCAATTGTGACTTTGTTGATGGTCACAAACGAGTTCTGGCGCATCAGCGAGGATACTCCCTTGGCCAAGCCGATGCTTTTGAGGTTGGGAAGGTCTTTGATATCTGATCTTATACCTACCTATATAATACCATCGTCATGTTACATCACTCTTCGTTGTACTAAGCATCAATAAACCTCAACCCTTACATGATTCATCAGCGATAAACGACCAACATATAAGCTATGCTCCCATCCTTTCGTCGACAGCTAATATCAACGGTTCCAAGGAAACATATTCAAGTTGTTTGTACTTAGATACTTTGTAAGTCATCTCGTAGTCACCTGACTGATTGATGCTGGGACTGAGTTACATGTATGTAAAGCAGCGATCTGCACTAGTCCCAATATGGTAAAGTCTATAACCCAACAGGCAACCTCAATCGCCAGGTTGACATTTCCCAGCGCAACCTACCTACAGAATCGGGCGACGTACGTGTACACGGATGGATGCACGTATATACCGCCGCATGCAAGGCTTCCACAAACGAACACACGATCCGGTACGAGATTGAAGATACAGCTGTACGAGAGAGCAAGGAGTCGAGCAACACCTTCGCCAGTCGAGAGAGAGAGCGTGTGTGCCGTGGCGAGTACGAGGAAGCTTAAACAGCTAGCTATAGACGAGGACCGCTGAAGCTCCCGGCAGCTTCGTTTCATCAAGATGGCCTCTTCAAGCAATCCATACAACAACCCGCACATAGACGATGACGACGATCTCATCGACCCAGATGACGGTGAGTTTGATGATTGAAGTACTTCCAAGTAACCTTAAGATCTTGCGAGTATCGTGGCTTCTCCAGCTCCACGCAGGCAAGCTCTAAGCTAGCTAGCTGGGCCACGCGTGAAGGGTATCTAAGAAAGAAGGAGAACACCAGGCTAACGATTTGTCTTGCGCACCACTCCAACAGCCGACCTAAATGACTTCGACGACCCGTTATCCAACGCCGAATCCCAGCGTGCGCCCCTGACGGGCAACATCGGACAGAGCGGCGGCTCGTCGTCGTCGTCACGACCACTCAATGAGTCCTACCTCACGTCGCGGATCCCCGGCGACGACCGGCAGGCGCCGCAGAACACGATCGACGAGACGGTGTGGGAGACGGTGCGCCGCGACCTCCTGGCCGTGTGGTCCAAGATGCGCGAGGTGCTGTACCCACGGTATCTGTTCGGCGGCTCGATGATAGAAAGCGGCATGGCGAGCGGCGGGCTGCGGGGCGCGTACGCCAACCTCCGCGGCGCAGGGCTCTCGGGGGCCCGCGAAGAACTGCAGTCCCTTGCCGGCAGGGTCATGGACCCCGAGTCCTTGCTCAACCAGAACAACATGACACCCGGTCTCAGAGATTGGGATTTATGGGGTCCGCTTATCTTCTGTCTGGCGCTGGCCGTGCTGCTGAGTATCTGCGGCCAACCCACGCAGAAGGACGCCATCTTCTCGGGCGTCTTTGCGATTGTGTGGATTGGAGAGGCGATCGTCACGCTGCAGATCAAGCTGTTGGGCGGCAATATGTGAGTACTCTTACCACCCTTCGCGAGCTTCTTTGGAACATGGGGAAAAAACCCCGAGCTTGAGTCGTGGCCAAATTATCTGGTAGCTAACCTGGTTATTAGATCCTTTATGCAGAGCGTGTGCATCATCGGATACACCCTGTTCCCGCTCGTCATCGCCGCGCTGCTATCGGCGCTTGGGTTGCCCCCGATCCCCCGGATTCCCGTCTACCTCATACTCGTAGCCTGGGCTATGGCCGCAGGTGTTAGTATCCTCGGCGGCAGTGGAGTCGTCAGCAACCGTGTCGGAATCGCTGTGTACCCCTTATTTATATTCTACATTGGGCTGGGCTGTCTGTGTTTCATCAGTTAAGTGCTCAACTGCGCCACCCATGGGGCCTTTTTTATTGAGGGGAGCCGCTACTGTCGGGGATGGCTCCCGGCTTGAGTAATGATTAAATGGTGATCTGTAAGAGATGGACGGCGGCCATTTTGGAGGTTATCTGCCGTTTTCTCCATGTTTACCGATTGGACCTGTAATTCTAGCCGTTTCTTCACTTTCACTGCTTGACGAATGCAGGTGTAAAGGAATCAAATATTGGGATTTTGCAATCTATCTTTGTAGCACTTATCACTGAGGAACAGGAATTTACTTTTGAACGGAGCGCTCGTAGCTCTCGATGCGATGTGATGGCTTTCTGGCAAAGTGTTTATAGACGGGGTTAGAATCATTTCACAACTGCACATGCTGAGACGATCTATTCTGTTCTTAGGTATGGTAAGACGATATTAAGACGGTGACGCTGAAGGAAACGGTATCAGACCTCTCAAGCCATTGTAACAGTCACGATACAATATATTCCTCATGCTCAATCCTCTCCACCCACTCACCCCCCCCATTCTTCACTCCTCTTCCTCATCATCTTCGTCCAGGGACCGCAAAACCCAGTCTTCCAACCTCCCCTTAGCCTCCACAACACGTCTGAAGAACCCCCTGGCCCGTTCCTGCTCCTCGCCGCGTCTGGCCAGTGCCACGTGTTCCTCGGGGGTCTTGACGTGTGCCTTGAGCCGTCGCTCTGCTTGCCGCAGTGATATACCACCCGCACCACCCCCTTCATGCTGTTCGCGTCGTCGACATCGTTCAACGAAGCGCGAGGACAAGTGGAGATCTCCGATGAAAAGGGCTGCGTGGGCCCGCAGACGGAGGAGCTCTGGAAGCTTGCTGTACGGCGCGTTCTCGAGGATGGTGTCCATGCGCGATGTTATCTCGAGGGCGCCGCGCTGTGTCGCTGCGCGCAGGTCGTCGAGGGCAGCGTATCGGGTTGCCGATGCTTCTCCGTCTCCTCCTCCTTCTCGGTCTACCCCTCTCTCTTCCTCGTCGTAATCTATATCCATTCCATCGCTTTTGAAGCCATCCCTGTCGGGAGACGCAGACCGGGACGAAGAAGGGGAGGGAAAGCTGGTCTCTGTGTAGATCTGGTGCGTCGCGCTCTGCAGCTCGGCGTCGAGGTTGTACAGCTCGATCCCGAACAGCGCGGGCCAGAAGGTCACTGCCGTTGGCATCCGCGGACGGTGCGGGTCGTGCGGATACTGCTGGGCCAGGGTCTCGAAGTACAGCTTTACTTGCGCCATGTTGGCTGCGCTGCCCCAGCGTTGCGGTGGCCGAGGGGCTCTTTGTTCGGCGGAGCTTTCTTCTTCGTCTATCTCTTCTAATACTTCATCTTCCGTCTCTGCTATGGATGAATCCGAGTCGTCGTCATCGTCATCTAGAAGTTCTACATCTAAGTTCCCTCGTGATTTTCTCCGAGATGACGATGACGGCTTCTTAGCTTCGCTAGGTGGGCTTGTTCCTTCTTCATCTCTGGCTTCTTCTCCGTCGCGCATGAGAATCTCAGATCCGATAGCCCAGAGGTCATCGAGCCGTATGTCGACGTCCCTCGTTCGTAGAAGGAGCCCGAACGCTCTCTTCGCACGCGGGATGTCGCCGTCGCGGAGACAGCGGTGCATGATGGCTGCCATGGTGCTCAAGTGGCGCATGCGCTCTGTATGTCGCGCTGCATCGACAATTTTCTCCGGCTTCTTGGTTCGTTGGGAGGTGACGGTGGCATCGGTTTCCGTCCCACTTGTGGCACCGCCATCACTGTCAAATAGTGACACCGGTTCCTTGCGGTGTTTAGTTGAGCTTCTCGTTGGCAGTGGTTCATGAGGGAATCTTCTGTGTATTTGCGACGGCAGCTCATCCTCGGGTCTGAGCCCGGCTAGTGCCAGCTGACGTAGCGTATCCGGACTATGGCTGAGTGGATTTATAGTCTCTGAAGGTAGGCGTGACGTAGAAGAGATATGTGTTTCTACATCGGAGTCGGCGTGTGGCGATGGCGCCCTTGACAGTTCGTCTCGCTGTCTGGTGCCATGTAGCTGCTTGTGTGAGTGCACACCTAAACGGTTGGGCGGCACCGAGAGGGCGAATGGCCCCATTGGATCGAGAAAGATCAACGCTTCCCTATGTAATTACTATTGATGAATCAGTCCTATCGTCCTCATACCTGGCAAGGAATTGTTCAAAATGTGGTGATGTGAGCATACGATTTAGGATGAAGAAGCTATCATACAAAATTCTTTTGTAAGTTGAAAAGGTGGGTAGTGCGAGCATAACCTGACTGTCAAATACTGTACTTACCGTGTCAATGTCCTCCAAATTCACACCCCGCGTATAGCTAGATAGATAGCTATGAGAGAATTGGGAAAGGGATTGGGAATAGTCGTGGAAAATACATATCTTTACATTCTGAGAAGGTCTCACGGGCATGGCGGTTTGCATGATAGCTTCGCCCACCCCAACTAAAAAATGCTAGCTCAAGATCCAATTCTTTCATAACCGTATACACTCCTAACAAGTTAGTAGACTACTAGTTATGCTACGTCTATATGAAGTGAAAAGATTTATAGGCATGCTATACAGTTGAAATGACGGAACTTGCAAATCGACATCTTCATTCTGTGTGCCGATCATTTGTACATCAAGCTGCTCGCTCATACGCTTCAGCGCTCAAACCACTTTGAACAATTCGATGAAATTTGATGTGATGTATTACACACGCCATTTTGCGAAGACATGCGTAATGAATCCACAGTTCGTTTGTTTGTATGTACAAATGCCATCTAATGCACCCATCCTCTACTGGTACAACAGGTCTACTTTTCGGGGTTATACTCTCTTATCGTTCCGCCTGGGACGAGTATCTTTATGGTGCCACTCGCTCGAAGTACTCCCACTGACCTGCCGGCGGCTTCTCTTCTAAACTTTCCCATCTGCGTTTCGTTAGTTTCGTACCCGTACCTCCATGCACAATGGAATAACTTACACCTTTGCCTCGTACATGATATCGATGAGCTTCAATTCGCTCTCAGCCATCTGTACTACTTCTTCGATCAAGCCGGCGCCGATCTTATTCTCGATCTCCTCGACCCTAAGGGGAACCTCTTGTCAGCACCCATACGCATACATCTTTTGCTCATGGCGAAAGGGTGAGGTGAACGCACTGATCGGCAGTCATCTGGGGCTCAGCTTCCCACTCGACCTTGTCAGGAGACTCCAGTGGTTTCCTATCGTACACGGCGCTCAGACGGGGGTCTTCACGCTCCTCAGGACCACGTAGTCCCTCGTCTCCCTCAGTGATACGCTCGCCATCCCATTCCTCGTACCGTATGTCCTGGGGTTGGGGGTCGGTGCGATGGACAAAGACAGAGCCGCCGGATACGGCGGTGATAGCCCTAGCACCGTCGATTTTGGCACTGGTTGAGATGCTGAACTGGCCGGGGTTCTCCTTGACAGTCTTCTGTGCACGCTCTGCCCACTCTTGGTATCCCGGGGGTACGGCGGCCTCGACGATAGACATGCGATGTTTCGTCTGGGCCTCGACGGACTTGCGGTACAGCGACGACTCGGGGAACTTCTGCAGCTTGTCGAGTGTGTGGGAGTACAGGAACAGGAGTGACGAGCGCGGGGAGCTGTGGGTGTACAGGCCGGTCAGGCCGGTCGGGTTGCCCGCTTCGAGATAGCGAGCGGGCTTGATGTCGGCGAGGAGTCGCAGTGTCCGCCGCATTGTGGGTGACGGCGCTGTGGTGAATCAATTGCGTGGACGGGAGAGGATCGAACAGAGTCAATCAACTGCCTCAAGTTCGCTCGTCGACGACTAATGCCGGAGCTTAGGTAGAGCAGAGGTACTTCGTACCCGCTGTTCTGCGCTGTAGCTGGGGGTGCTGATCAGAGCTCAAAATCACGTGAGTGGGTCATGGACTGCGGGACCAACATGATGTAAACCAACCCATCCAGGACGTACGTGTATAAGTTGAGCAGGTATATATGGGGGTATATACCTACACGTTAAATCATTCTTATAATAGTGAAAAGGTAGTTATTTGTGAGTGTTTCTATATGCTGCGCAAGTAGTATTTACGAACACAAGGAGGTCTCGTCACCGATGATGCTGGAGCGAGACAACACAGGCATCCAAGGAAACAGGTACGACCGGCATATTTGGAGGCTTGTCCTCTCTCATCTACTATCGGCTGACTAAAATAAAACACCCTGAAGTGGGACATCAAGAAGAATCAATGAATACATATAGAAATATCCTTCACCACCTAGCCACCCACACACACTTGGACACCGCAGGAAACGGCAAGCATTATGTTCGAGGAACCGACACATTTCCCAGCATGATGACAGGTACCTTGCGTTGTCATGCTTTTCATGACGCTGAACCCCCTCGTCTACGAGGCGTTTTCGCGGCTCTTACGATAGTTTTCCTACAACACATCTAGTTAGCTAGTTGTCTCCCAACAGAGGGGATTTTCGCCATCACATACCTCTTGCTGAAGTTGGAGACCCTCGATGACAGGCGCGAGCTCATTCAGGATCTCATAAGCCTTCTTGTGGTACTCAACTTGGGCGGCGATTAGCTCGGCTAGGTTGCGGAGCGGCTCAGGAGTGTCGAGAACCTAGCAAGAATATTAGTTTAGATCATAAGCTTCCCAAACAACAACGCTGCAGATATGACGTACATTCTTCATCACACCAACTGCTTCTTCAGTCTGGGTAACAAATTCGTCCTCGGCCTTCTCAATCTCCTCTTGCGCCTCGACGGGTAGCTCCTCAGAGGTGGGATGCTCCTCGCGAGCTCCAATGCCTCCCATCTTCCAAGTTGTACCCTTGACTCGTGACTTGACAGAGTCTAGGGTTAGGCGAGCTTTCTCGACGGCTCTACGCGCGCGAGTGGCGAACGTCAAGTTGGTGTTCAAAGTGGTATTCCACCCAGCTAAAAACCTGCTCTGGATCTGCGCATCCTGTGCAAGACGAGCCTCACCGACACGCTCCTGAGCCAGCGCATACTTCTCCAGCGCGGTGGCCATGGGGTCTTCCCCAGCACCCGTATGTTGTTGGTGGAGAAGTTGGGAGCTGGCCAAACTGGCACGGGCTATAGCATGGTTGAATGTCTTTGGCTGGGGTTTGGCGGATGGGGGCGCGGTCAAAGCAGCCTGCGCTTCGGCGGGTGTCGATGCTGACGACAGGAGTTGGACCTTCTCACTGACAGTGCGTCCTAGATCCTGGAAGGTCTCCTTGATATTGGGTGGGTAGTCATAAGCTTCGTTGGAGTATTGAGAGCTAGGACGCGGCTGACATGTTAGTCCTCGGTTGCAGCCCCGTGATCTTTTTGTCGCTTCAAAACTCACGTTACAGCAAGTAATTTCTGGTGGACCTGTTTTAGGGCATCGACGCGTTTCTCAAGGTCGATGTAATCGGGGGGGAGCTGGGTCTATAAAGCACATGGCTGATTAACTACAGGCATCTGGACACAGAGCGGCCGTGAAGTGCTGACCTTATCCTCAGCCTGACCAAGCTGTTCTTTGGTATACTGAAAGGTACGAGAGATGGATGGGGTGAACTGAGACCCAAAGTTGCTACAAGGTAATGCGGATTAGCAACAAAGCGCTCTCTAACCTGATAACAAGATGATGCTCATATGATGATGAAGCCTGCTTGAAGCAACTCACCTGATGCTGTTGCCGAAAGACTTGAAGTCCATCTTGGGCAATTTGAGGCGGACTGAGGGATCGCGACAGAAGAGGAATGGCAGAGATTTGGGAGCGAGCAGAATGATGCGAGAGTTGGAACGGTTGGTGTAGAGAAACAGCTTGGGAAGAAGTTGGAATGCCTAGTTGAAGCTCTATAATCGCTCCTGTTTGGAGCCCACTCTGCACGCTGATGGTAAGTAAATGTACTGCAGGTCCAGGGCACGCTGTCAGGTGCTAGTGCGCTGCTAGTGGGCACTGGGCACTGGGCACAGTCCAACTACAGCACGTAAGGGACCTACACAGTACCTAGGTAGGTAGGCTACAGGGCTATAGGGCTCCGGGGTGAGACCACAGTGCATCATCATGCGCCAAGTGACCCCTACATGTAGGTACGTGAAGTACCTTCGTATCTCCGTATACTCTAGTAGGGGCTCAGCTCTGTTAGTCAATCCTTCCTCATGCGTAAGACCATCCAGAAGATGAAGCATGAAGCATGTAACACCTACTACAGATAGAACCCAACGGCCAGCCCTTAAGGTTTTTGTGAGTAGAAGATATACAGCACTTGAGGTGAAATTTACAGCCCAAGATTGTGGGCTACTTTATGAACGAAGCGCACGACGCTCAAAAGTCTGTTATAAGAAGATATTTGTTTGCGTTGTTCTTATTCTTGTAGTTGTTTGCTACCTGTCCGTCCCTCTGTCCAGAGTGCCACTATGGGTTCATCATTTAAACTAGCAGCATAGTCTCACAAGCTATCTGCTGCTGCTCCACTAGTCATGTTAATGTGTGGGCGCAACAAACATTGTTACTGGTGTTCCGTTGTTGTAAGGCAAAGGCGCAGAGCAAAGTGTTCGCGTCCCTACCAGGGGAGAAGAGCGTTGTCTGCGATGAATCCATCGTAATCACCAGTACCATTCCAACAATCATTACTATATCACGCACATTCGTCCGCCAAATGGGTGAAGAAAAGCTCTGCTCCCATTCGTTGTATTCCGTGCCATGGAAAAAAAGAAGTGTCCCTTTACACGTTGATTGTACGCGCCAACGTCATCCTAATCGTATTGTTAGGCGTGAATACACGTATTCGGTCGCCGCCGAGCTGGTTGTTTTCCTTTCGCCCCCTATCCTTGACCCGTCAACTCCAATTAGGACTCCGCATGACCGTCTGGAGGTTTGAGATATCACAACGGTGATGACAGAGAGCGTCTTTTCGCAAGCAGACGACAGATCAGAGCTGATTCCCTTATTCGTTACTATCGTTAAACTTGAAGGGTCAATTGGTGCGCAGGGACGGGTACAAGAATATGTAATGTGTAGCTTTGTCTGAAAATGTGCAGCACACTATACCAGGAACAAATGCTGAATGTATTACTTATACACACTGCTGATCCGAGTTTTGTTCGGATTCTATTGCAGGTAGAAAGCTGATAAGTGCCTGCGACATCATTGAATGAATAAGAAAGTAGTATATGCCGCATCGAAAAAAAAAATTACTCCTAGTGTTGTGGAAGTGTTTGCAGTCATCGGAGCTAATTCAAGCTGTGTTGTCAACTTGAGGTCCGATTAAGACTGTGCTGCAGACGTTGAAGGGGCATGTCTACCCCAGGGTTCTCCGCCACGAGGTCGGAATCTACGCTCTGTACGACTCGATACTGCGCGGCTGGAGGAAGAGGTCGTGCTATGATCACCAGCGTGATCTACTGGGTCTCGACCGCCCCGACGGCTAGGTCGAGCAGGATGGCGAGAACTTCCGGTACGGGGTCCCGCACGCCGAGGGTTGCTTCCTGACCGTGGATTGAGCAGAGGAGCATCCACAGTTTTAGCACCAGCCATGCCAGGAGCAGATATGCGAATAACACTCTTGTCTCCAACATAATCGAAACTAAACTTGAACGGCTCGCAACCACTAGGGGAGACACGTAGTTCGGTCGGGGTAGGAATCCAATTGGGCTTCACAGCTTGCCATGCTGCATCTGGTGTTTCCACTGGCAGAAGCACAGCGGGGAGAGACCCCATTTCTTGCTCCCCAAAACATTCCTCGGCCATCTCCTTCGTTGTAATCGCGCTGTCGTCTGTAGAGTCACTGCCGGCGGGGGAAAGAATAGGGACATCCATGTGATCATGTGAACGAGAGTACTCAAATGAGTCCGCCATTGAACCTATGGGTATATATTTGGCAGGAGAAGTGGACTTCTTTCCCATAAGATTATTAATCTTGCTTTGCCAATTTTCCTGCGAGGCGATCTCATGAGGCTTCTGGGGTATCCCATTAAAACCCCGCCCTCGGCTGACTGGGCGGCCAGTTACGCTCGTCTCGGATGACCTGGACAGTGTATTAGATGCAGTTGAGGCAGCCCCAGCGGCAGCTGCAGCGAATGTTACAGGCGCTGGTTTAGAAGGAGGCGCAATAGGACCGGGAGCAGCTGATTGAGCAGATGGTGGAAGCTTCACCCTCGGTCTCATGGGAGGAAGTGCAACGAGAGGCTTAGTAGCATCTCCGTCGTATACAGGGTGACCGTCGGCTGTTGGCGGAGGTGGCGTAGGCGACTTTGACCGCGGAATCGGCTGTGTAGAAAATGGTACCTCCTTTGAGGGGAAAAAGCGAGAACCAGTGCGAGTCTGTGCTGAAGGGCCTGTTGGTGGTGCAGGAGTTGAAGGAGGGCCAGCTGCCGGCCGTCCAACTTCTGACTGCGAAGCAGTTCTATCAACCTCTGGTAAATCGGCTGGAGGCTCTCTATGTGACTGGGCGTATGTTCCAACTGAGCTGCGTTTGCCCTCACCATTCAGATCTACCGAACGCCAGGTATCCGTGAATATAGGCCCCGAGGCTTTTTCAGCTAGCACCTCTCTCTGCTTAATTCTTTCCACTCGTCTTCGCTCATCATCGGCTTGGGCGTCGTAGGAATTCCAAGCATTCGCAGGATTAGGCTGTGCACGAGGGGGCCCAATAGGAGGGAGACGGTTCGATTGGGCTTCAGATTGCGATGCTTGAGTAGGTCGGGGTGGTGCTATGGGCGCGGGACGATGAATCAGATTGGTACCTGGGGCTACGTGGGAATCAGGTAGAGGTCCAATATCAGCGTTGAATGTTCCATTGCCTAGTGACCTGTCATTCCCAGGTGCACCCCACACATTTCTGGAAGTATTCTTGTGGCCACCAGTCCAGGCTGGAAACCGATCTGGTTGCTGAGACGCCTCAGACCATGATGTTGCGGATTGGCCATGCGTACTAGCTACTGACTGAGCTGAAGGCATTCGGGGTTGATCATAGTCCATGGGCGGCTTCGTAGGTCCATTTGTCACATGCGAGTCTGGTTCAGCGGCCTCCTTCGACGTACTATCGATTGCAGCAGGCTTGTCAACCTTAGCATCTGAATCGGTTCCATGAGGCATGGTATCGGTTGCGGATTTCGTGTCAGATGCAGTCTTGGATCGTACGGCAAGGGCTGCAGGGATTTCCGTTTTTTGAATAACACTAGGTATATCTTTCTTAGCACTTTTACGCTCGGGGGCTGGACCAAGAGCTTTGAGTTTCTCGGCGATACGTGCTTTTTTTGCAGCTTCCTCGCGTTCTTCCTGATCCAATCGCCGCCTTCTCGCCTCTTCTCGTTTCTGTTTCATGATCTCCTTTTGGAGTGTTTCCACGTCGGAACCAGCCTGTGGCGGCTCCTGGTTATATGTGTTTTGATATGGTACAGCGTGAGTTTGGTGAGGTGATAATAGTGGTTGATAAGGGGGTGGGTGTACGCGCTGATTCGGTGGGAGATTGTTAGCTGGAAATACTTGCGAAATGACGGGGCTTCCAACGCTGCCAGGAACCGATGCACCACTTGGCAAAGGCGCTGAACCTTGATTTAAGCCAAGTTCCACTGGAGGCGGCATGTCGTGAGGTTTCCCCCCAATTCGGTGCGCCAGATGACCACTTCCTCCGCTAACGTTAGAGGAACCCCGACGGCGACCATATGGTCCTTCTTGCACACTATTTCGGCTTGTCTGAAAAGCCGCTGACGGCTCTGCGGGCCCCTGCTGTTCGTTGTGACCCTGACGATGCAATAGAGCCGGCTGACGAGCATAAATATCATGCCGAGAACCCCTCCGGTCCGAAACAGGTTCGTAGCGGCCAGATTGAGAGTTAAAGAGCTCACGGTTAGTGTTGAACTGTGAATCACGATAGTTCCTGCTAAAATCGTCTGCTGCGATCTCTTTGGTAGGCGGCGGCGGCGTAGCGCTTTTAGCGTTTGATGCATCACGCAATGGGTATCGCGAAAGTGGCGCTTGACCCGGTAGCTCCATAACCACCGGAGACACCTTATCAACTGGTGGCAGTGTAGCCCACGGAGATTTTGCAGGACCGGTGGGTGCCGGTGGTTTCGCAACTAAAGTAGGCTTCTCTGGGGCACCTTTGAGAACAAGGCCCTTCCCCGAGGCTAGGACACCATGTTTGATGGAGGGAGATCCGGATGCGCTAGAGACAGGAGCGGGAGACTTCGATTTGGGGACAAGGATTGGATCTTTCTTGACTTTGTCAACGAGTGCTGGTTGGGCAACCGGGCTTGCTGTAACTTCATCGGCAGGCGGCAACGTAATCTTGGTGCCATCACCCCACGTTATGGTGTCTGGTGCCCATTCATCGTCATCGTCGATATCGGCCCAATTCGACTGACCCTTCAAATCCTCAGGGCCAAGGCGATCTGCCAGATGAATACCATCATGCTTCAGTTCTTCGTCGGAACGCTTCTTAGTGTCTGGTTGAACGGGTGCTAGAGGAATCATTAGATGTGGATACTTAGTATGAACAGATACAAGTGACTGGCATACCGCGATTGCGATTCCATACTAAACTAGGATCTGGTACACCAGACTTTCCGTTTACGCTCAGGGTCTTAGAAGCACCACCCAAATTACTACCGGATTTTGCAACTAGCTTCAGGCGCGAGGCAGATGACGAAACGGTAGGTTGAGGCGTCGTTGAGGTAGATCCAGCGGCAGACTCGGGGCGCGATGCTGAGCCCGTGGCACTCTTGGAGGCAAGAAATGTCCGATTTACCGAAACAGACTTGAAGCTTTGGGGCTTCTTTACGGTCGAGGAAGATCGAAGGTGACCCTTCTCGCTCGAAGATTTGGTAGGGTCGGCTTTGAATGCTTCAGTGTCCGAACCGTCACTAACGCTAGCCTCCGCAGAGTTGACAAGTTCATCAACAATTTCAGTAATCTGCTTGTTTTCGAGGTCGTCAACTGTTCGGCTGGCTGGAACATTTAATGGGCTGCCATTTTGAAGGCTCGATTCCGTTGAAGTAGGCTGGTTCTAAAGAAACCGCAAGTGTCAGCAGAGGACTCGTCTTCCCAAGGCATGCCGATGATGCCGACGCCGTTTTATCAACATTACTCAAAGGCAATCGAGGTAGCAAGACACTTAGAAAGATTGGCGCATGTGCCTATCACCTATGTGTTTTAGGCAGAACGTAGACGCAGGAAGCGAAGAGAGAATATTCGGCGGATACTCACAAGCGATGGCTCGTTCACAGATACATCGACAGGCCCTCCAACAGTGGCTTCAGTAGCCATCATCCGGGTGTAGACAGGCGTGATGCACACTTGAAATGTCCGGGGTAGATCACCAAAAGTGTGCGTGGGTGTATATGTGTCGGTACAAAACGTGTCTTTGTCGTCGAATGATCCGGAACTAACTCAGCGGAGTCAAAAATGGGTGTGTTGTAAGGTTTGTACTTGGCGTCAGTCGCGGGGGGCTAGGGTCGATGCGTCGCGCTCGCAAACAATGCGCCCGATTGACCGCGGAAAGGAAAAAACAAGCTCGCTACTCAATGTAGGAGACGTTATTGGTACAGAATGAAAATAGAAAGGGACAGCTAAAGGATTCAATGCATTTCCTTCAAAACGGGTGCAAAAGTTGCTATGTCCCAAGCTCTTGGTTGACAAGCAAAAAGTGGAGAAGAGCCTGGAAACGGGAGAGGCTGACGACAGCAGGTGCCAGCCGACCATTGTTGAGATGCCTGAGAAGTTAGTCCCACCCGAGCCACCATATTACGCCAAGTATATCTCATTGCCAGCAATGCGATTACTTATGAGTCATCCCAGTACAATCACTTAGGTATTAGATCCTCTTGGTACATATGTAATCGTGGAGGTGATTATATGTACACTTCAGGTATTTTATTGTATGTACTTTAGGCACCTTTGAGTCATACAGCATACAGCCAATTGGGTACAGTTATACCTATGTAGCACACATAACGTGAGACATGCGGTACACTTGCGTTTGTTCGTTTTACTTAAAACTGGTAGAGAGTGGCCATAGTCAAAATCAACAGATCTATATAATAATAGCAACGCAGGCAAGACATGGGAATCCAGAATGGATGACTGTAGTCAGCATATCCCAAAAATGCAGAGGTAATGCGACCAGTATCTTCAAGCTAGATCTAGATGGAACCAAGTTGGAGGGCTCGATAGCTAGTATAGACCGGAACAAAAGGAATCAATTTTGAGATGATGATATCTTAAGGGTCTTCCCGCTTTGCTAATACACGGCAACCTACAATGTGGCGCCAATCATCTTATATACAATGCCATGCTTGTACCCTTGTATTCCTTGCTCGAAATCTAGTGTGCGTTGTTCTTGTGGTGGCCTGTCTACGGTTAGCAATGGGTCTCATAATCAAGCTCGTCTCAATACTGTCGACTTACGGAGATGGAAGTAATAGGTCATGGGGTATCCCACTACCAGAATAAGAGCAATGGCATGGATAATGGCTGAGTTATTAGACGTCAGTACCAACAATATCGTCTGCCGAGATTGAAAACGGCGAAGGAGCTAAAAGTTTAGCACGTACGCTTTGCGGTTGGGTTTTTGCCGAAGTGTTTGGCCTGGTATCGGCCAAAGAGGCCTGTTGGCTTGATATCAGGAGCAGGGCCTCGCGGTAGCTTCTCGTAGAAGCTGACCACCCGCTTCATACGGACAGCATCGGGGGCAGCACCGATAGCCTAAGAAACTTGTCAGAAGCCCAACCTTGTCCCGATTCCATATCACAATGCATAGCCGAGAGTGTCGCAAGCGCGAGCCAGATAAAACTTTAGGTTTGTGCGTGCACAGTGTTCGAACCAAGGGTCAATCGGCCGGTAGGAATGATCGGGGATGAAGGGAAATATAGAGAACTACATACGCTAGGCGAGGCGACCTGAAGATATATATATTAGCACCAGGATAGACACAAGCGGCTGAGGCAACAAACCTTGGGGGGGATGAGGGTTGAAAGACCCCGACGAGCGACGAAACTCATGGTGGCGGACACTTAAGCTCGGCGCGAAACAAAGTGAAGAAAGTACAGATTCACACGGATCAATTGGCTGGCGACTACCGCACGCAATTGAAGCAGTGTGATGGGTGCGTCGTTTGATGAAGCGGACTTGGTTTGGTGGTGGTGATTCGGTCAGTAGCTCGATTTTGAGGTGAGCGCCTTGCAGAAAAGACCTCGCCCACTATTCGGCACCTACAGGCTGGTCTTGCCGTTACAGCCAATCATAGCTCCTTTTTTTGGCTTTAGTGACCCACCATCCCGACCTACCACCAAGCTTGCTCGACAATGCGTTGATGCTCAATCCACTCACCCGTACGTATCGCATCACTTTACACTTTACTTACCTCCTGTCGAAACCCGCCCATTGACACGCGAATCGAGCTGGCCGACTCGCGAACATGGCATCCCTAAGAGCGCACTCGGCTGCTCGGCTTCTGCGAGTCTCCAGCACGATGACAAGCCGATCAGCCTTTGCCACAGCCCAGGTGCGACTGAAATCCGACAACGCTTCGATCGCCCTTAGCCAAAACAATCTGCCCAGTCCCCCCGAAACCCGGCCTGCTAATGCTCCTGATTATAATGTTCACATCGACAAGGCGACCTCGTATGTTTGACTCAGCAACCAGGGGAAAGCAGACTATCGTGCTGATGAATTCGCAGGACGTATACCCCGGTACCTAAGTATGTTATGGATGGTAGCGAGGATACTGAAGTTGTTCCTGCTGCCGTTTTGTCGGGTGCGCCTATCGAGCTACAAGCAAGAACTGTCCGGTGTGTAACGCGAGACTCACATTCTTTCTTGCCTATTTCCACGTTCTGAACAGTGTTACAGCATCTATCAACCGTCCAAACCCGCTACACAGTCTGGCACCTGGGGCGCCCATCATTGGCGAATGGATTGGGATGTTTTAGCCAAGGGACACCGATGGGAGAACCCGTTAATGGGATGGCAGTCATCTGGAGATTTCATGCAAGGCACCAAACTCGAGTTCAAAACCAAGGAGGATGCCATTCGCTTTGCGGAAAAGCAAGGCTACGAATATTATGTGCAAGAGCCTAAACAGAGAGCTTTCACACCGAAGGCTTACGCCAACAACTTTTTGTATTCGCCGAAGAAGCTCAAGCTTGTCCGGGCCAAATAGTTCGAGACGCGGTTGCTCGTGACAGTACGCATAATTGTACATATATTTAGACGGTGGTTTCTTAGAAGTATCGCAAAAGGCAATGCCTGTCTCCGCTGAGTATCGTGAAGACCTTATCAAATGGTATTCGCCCCCCCCCGAACTCCATAACGAACGCCTCTTAAGCAAATACCCCGTACCAAAGAAAAGCTATCGTCTTTTCGTCAAATGCACTTTCAACGCCATACCCCCACGTTTCAAAACAAGAATAACAAGGCCATCATAATATGTAGCGAGCCATTTGACATCTACTAGACGCCAAAGTCGTAAGCCATAAACGCCATTTCATCATTCAACCCTGAAGACCTTGAGGTTGTCGAAGCGCCAGATCAAGTTTGTCCAAAGCCAAGGGGTTGAGGTGCATCCCATAATTAGAAGGGTATTTCTGCACCAAGCCATATCTTCCAAGCAATTCGTGCTTTGGAGAGATATATTAGGTTGTTATCATGGGCTCATGGCCGTTAGAAACAGCATCATGAGAACAGGAACCATCGCCATCTAGACCTAACTCGATCGTTTCAGGCAAATCCTTTTTAGTGTCTTTACGAGCAACCTCCTCACTCCAAACCCTCATCTGCACAAGCTGTCGAATGGCTGCTTCCTTGCGTTGCTGCTGATATTCAAGAATCGCTTGATTCACTTGATCAGCAACATCCCTCCTTAAGCTTGGCTGCAAGAGTGCCGACAATGATGGGTCTAAAGAATCATCCTGAGGGAAGACAAGTAAGGACATGGTTTTCTCTAGGTCTTCCAGAAACTCTGGTTTCGTTGTTGCCTTGGGCCCTAGTTTAGTTTGTGCAAATTTTAATGCAGCCGAAATATCACGATCGGGACTGTTATTACAGTCCCGAATTAGTTCTACTAGCTGCAAGCGTAGCAGTGCAAACAACAATGAGTCGTCATTATCTAGTATCTTTTCCAGAGTCAGTAGCAGGTTCTCGAGGATGAAGATGACAGCAATGCAACTAGTACGATATGCTCATAGTAAAGTGGTTGTTCCTCATCAGCGATCCGAAGACCAATATGAGTGGTGCATGTAAAACTCGTGTTCTAATCATAGCGAGATGGGTAAAGCAAGAGGATTGAGGTAGACCTACCGATGGAAATACTTGATTCAACTCCTGTAATGCATTTTCAATCTCTCCTCTATGTATGAATTTCTGAATCCTTAACCGCTGTTGTATCGCGGACGTTGGTTGTTGTGGCTGTAGGTTAGCCTCAGATGAGAATTTGGCGGCGGCATTAGGGTACCCAGCAACGGTGAGGTAGTCGAGGATGAGCGCGTTGATATCACTTGAGTGTCATTGTATGTTAGCCCAAGATATTGCTAAGAGAAAAGCGACTGAGGATTGTTGAGGGCCCAAGTTGGTTCAGAATAGAAGATAAAATCGATCTCCGCACGGTGTACTCAGAGAGATTCCCATTGATTATTTGTTACATCATGACAGGTAGGGACGCAATACCTCGAAGAAAATGAAATCAACTAGTATTTACTTACCTTTTCGGTGTCTTGACCTCTTCGACTTGCCGCGTGAATTCGTGCTTTGAAGGAGTAGCTGTAGACGTCGACGAGGTCTTCGCGCGGGGCAGAAGTCAGCACCATCCCATGCACTCAAGGTGTAGGCTCGAGGACGACGGCCAACGCACCATCATGTCAACCAGGGAGACGAGTTGCGACGCACTAAACATCCGGTAGAAGGTGGCAGGAAGAAGAGAGAAAGCAGCGAAGAAGCACGTTTATGTATGATCTAGCTGATCAGTGAAGAGATCTCGCCTTTTGCGCATCAGGTAGCGTGTGATGATTCTCGTCTCAAGACAGATGTAAGGCTGGAACGAGGACGAAGAGGAGACATAAGAGAAACAGATGATGAAGCTTAGAAGTCAAAATGGGTAGTTCCAGGGTGCAAAAAGAAAGAACTTGGATGCATATGTACCTAGTCTGGGTATGCACTGGTCCAAGCTCCTTGCATGTGGCTTTGCCCTCTATGGGGCTTGCCTGAGCACATAGTAGATACATACCTACAGTAGATAAGTACCTAGTGCAGCCCTTCAAAACACCACACATGTACGAAAACGGTGTAAGTAGATTCTGCTAATCTATTGATTAAATGAGCACAGCTTTTAGAGATGGTAAGAGAAAAGGAATATATATATATATATGTATCACAGAATGATACAAATTAGCATTTCTGGATTCTTTTTATAGTTGGGCGCGATATTTTTCTTCTCTTCTTTCCTGTACCTGGCTTGTCTACTTCGTATGTACCTAGGTATTTATTTTGACGCACTTGACCCTCCAGGGCCTAGCGTGGACCTACTGTTAAGGTTAGGTAGTGGCAGGCTCCAGCTGTGGCTGTGTTCGTCAGCAGCAAAGATCTTCCCACTTCAACTCACCCCTACACTAGATAAATCAGGACTAATTATCAAATAATGCAAATCTAGGTAGGTCGACTAATTCGGTGCGGATCAGGGAGGCATAAGCTCTTTTCTCTCTCTTTACATCGTAGTTTATTACATGCTTTTACTTAGACGTACTTTTCCTACGCTAGCTGTCATCGTTCTATGGACACTTTTTAGAGCCTTTCCTTTCTCACCTCTCTGTTTGTTCCTATCAGCTCCCATATAACCGGGCTGTCTTGGCGGGCATGTGACATTTAGCACCTGGTGGTGTGCAGATACCTATATTACCACTAGGATTGAACGCTTCATGTCTTCAAATTAGATTCTTCTCGGTTTCAGTATCAAGCAGTGACAATGGATCCTGGAAATCACCTGTTACCTGCTATAGCGGCCGATAGGAGCGCAGCCACACTGACCAAACGTGCACATTACAGCCCGCCATGGGCTGACCTTAGCATCATCGGCATTGCGGGTAGCTCCGGCTCAGGCAAATCAACACTTTCCCAGGCAATCGTAAGAAAGCTGAACCTCCCATGGGTCGTCATCTTATCAATGGTTGGTTACGTGTTCACGAGGCTACCACGGGCTGCACTTGTGCTAACCTCTGCTAGGATTCGTATTATAAACCTCTTGACGCTGAGTCGTCCAAGAAAGCCTTCATGAATGAATATGATTTTGACTCGCCCGATGTAAATACCAAATCCCGTGTTAAACCCTCTGTTCACTGTTGATGTGGCCTCTATATAGGCCATCGATTTCGATGCATTGCTTGAAACGCTCCGAGATTTAAAAGCTGGGTAGGTGCAACTACTAATGACCTTCGTCGGGATACACCCAGCCTATACCACATAACAAATACTGAGCCAACGCCAGCAAACGTGCCGAGGTTCCAGTGTACTCCTTCGAGAAGCATCAACGCCTGGAAGAAACGACAATTATCTATTCCCCCCATGTTCTAATTCTTGAAGGCATATTTGCGCTATATGACCCAAGAGTAATGGAGCTTATGGACATGAGGGTAAGAACAAGGCAGCGCAAATTTGGGCGTGAGAACTCGTGTTGATTCGATGGCAGATTTACTGTGAAGCGGACGCAGATACCTGCCTCTCTAGACGAAGTCAGTCCTCACACGATGACTGAGTATCAAGTCCTCATATTGATCGCCATCTCCTATAGTCTTGCGTGACGTTCGAGACCGTGGGCGGACGGTAGAGGGCTGTATCAAGCAGTGGTTCGGATTCGTAAAGCCGAATTACGAGAAAGTATGCTACTTTCATCTCAGACCCGGCCTCTCACTTAGCTAACCATGTCTTACAGTACGTCGTGCCCCAGCGGAACGAGGCCGGTATGTAGCGGATGAAGGGCAGCCTCCACTTCAACACGTACTAACGCATACAGATATTATCGTTCCCAGGGGAATTGAGAATCGGGTCGCTATGAGTAAGTTGGTATAATATCCGATTGTCTTGTACACCACTAATATAATCAAGCCATGGTTACCCAATACATAGAGAGGAAGTTGTTGGAGAAATCTACACATCACCGCGCAGCGCTGAAGAGCTTGGAAGCCGGCTTTGAGAGTGAACCGCTTTCGAAGCGTGTAGTAATCCTTCAGGAGACCCCTCAGCTCAAGGGAATGAACACACTAATACAGGATCTCGATACCTCTAGCGAAGACTTCATCTTCTACTTTGACAGGTTTTCCTGCCTTTTGATTGAGCAGTAAGCGCCTAATTGGAACACGTACGGTAACTTTAACCAGCTAATACTGAAGATAGGGCTCTGAATAATGTTCACTTCAAGGCATTGACGGTTGAGACTTCATCTGGAACACCATATCACGGTTTGGCCCCCAAGGGTGAAGTGAGCGCTGTATTGGTACTCAGAGGTGGCGCTGCGTTTGAAGCAGGATTGAGAAGAGTGATCCCAGATTGTCGCACTGGCCGGCTCTTGATCCAAAACAACCTGAGGACTGGGGAACCAGAATTGCACTACCTAAAGCTGCCCAAAGATATTAGCAAACATGAAAGTGTACTGCTCCTCGACTCGCAAATGTCGAGTGGCGGCTCTGGACTAATGGCTGTTCAAGTCTTGGTTGACCACGGCGTGCCACAAGACCGCATCGTCTTTGCGACATATTCTGCCGGACGTGTTGGCTTACATCGTCTAACGAAAGTGTTTCCAGAGATTGCAGTGGTGGTAGGGAACATGGTGTCAGATATGGAAGAGAGATGGGTCGAGAGCAGATACTTTCGCTGCTGACCATCTGAGTCAGCCGTCTACACCCAGCCATAGGATATACAAACACGTCACCTAACTACCTGGGTAGGTATGTAGGTCAACATCTGCATTTTCGGTAATAGCAGCATATCGCCTGGTTTCCATCGTTTATACAATTTTCCTCGTCGATTAAGGATAAATATCCGCTTATTGGTAAGCCGATGAGTCTCGGTGTCCCAGAGTTTAGAGTGAGAGGCGGGCAATTCCGTTTGGCCCCCCCAAGCTCGTATCGAATTGGCCAATCAGGATTTGGAGACTCAATGGCCCAAGCCCCTGCAGCTGAGTCGTGCAACGACAACTACTGACCAGTGACAATATGTGTAGAATCTCACAGGTAAAGTCAATTATCATGTTTGAAAGTATGAATTCAAAAGACATTATAAAGCTCAGTCTGTCTCTCTTTTCGCTCATTTCTTCTTTCTCTATATCCCACCATTCATTCTATCCCGTGTTCTCCTCGGCACTTTTTTCGCCCCACGATCCGCCTACACTCGAACAATAATTCAAAGTAAATATCACTTTCTTTCACAATGTCCGGGAAGAAACCAGTTCTAGTCTTCTGTCCTGGAGCGTGGTGTGACCCTGGATACTTCCGATTCACCATAGACATTCTCACGAAAGCTGGCTTCACTTGCTTGACGGTCTCTTTACCCAGTGTCGGCTCAGAACTAAGACCCAAAGATGCGCCCCCCATTACCCATGGCCTACAAACGGATGCGCAGGCCGTCCGAGATATCATCATCCCGCAGCTTGACGCCGGACATAACGTAGTAGCCGTCTGTCACAGCTACGGCGGCGTAGTGACGGCTGAAGCAGTCAAGGGCTTAGATGCTGCCTCGCGCGGTCCCAATGCCACCGCCGTCATTCGCATGATTTATGTCGCCGCGATCGTCTTAGATGTCGGTGGCAAGGTGTGGCCCGAAGATCCGCCACAAGAGGAATTTATCGCTGACGGTGATCTCTGCTGGCGTAACCCCGATGCTCCTGGTACCGAGGCCTGGGTCCCTGACTTCAACGAGGAGCAGACGAAGCTTCTCATGGCATCCATACGCAGCCATAGGCGGCAGTGTTTCTACGACGTCACGACGTACGTCGGCTGGCGCGACATTCCCAGCACTTATGTGAGAGCTACGAAAGATCTCATGCCTGACATGATTACCGCGGCCCCTGAAGGCCATAAGTTTGAGGAAATCCTGGAGATCGACACTGGTCACTTCTGTTTCACCAATGCGCCAGAACAGGTGGCCGACATTATCCAGAAGACCGCAGAGAAAGCAGCGGCCAGCGCGGCCGCCGAATAAAGGTGATTAATGACATTGGGGAAATCTAATTGATGCTGCTGCTATATGATTATTATGCATCCTAAGCTCTCTACTTACTATAAGATACTTGATGTATTAAAACTGTATACTATTATCTATATATACTACTGCCTGATGAGCCCGCTACTCTCCTTAAGTGATACGGCACAAGACAAGACATAGGAATATGCTCTACTATATAAAGGTTGAATGTGTCAGGACATTTCACCTAGACGTGTTAGAGTGTCTACTTTTGTAATACCGACGCATATATATCTGTGAATGGGATAAGGATGTTTGACCCCTAACTACTACCTTCCACTCATCAAACTAATGGCAATATTAGGCTAACTGCGGTTCTTGGCGCCCTTCGGCGTGTCACGTATTGCAAACTTGGCTTCGGCAGCGCCGCCCACCGACCAAGTATTATTTTGTTCGATTGCCAGATAACTTGACCAGTCAAAATAAGATAAGACCTTCTAAATTATTTTACAAACCAAAACAGATTTTTATACTTGACTCCTTCAATTGCAATTAATTGCAAGTAATCTTTTGATTTTTCTGATTTTTTTACAGGGTTTAGCCATTAGAAAGTTGTTGTTGAAGGCTTCGAAGGTTGGAAGGTTGTAGGTGACTGACCTGACCTAACCTGACCTAACCTGACCTAACCCCTGACCTGACCTGACCTGACCTAACCTACCACCTTAAGTGTAGTATGCGTTGCGTAAGGGGGCGTTAACGCGTAAGGGGGACGTTAACGCGTAAGGCGCCTGGGACATTTGGGTAGTTGGCACCGTTATCGTAAGATTAGTTATAAGGGTATACTATTTCCGTACTTTCCAAACTACTCCGTACGGGCTACTTAATGACGACCTATAAAGCTACTTCGGTTTATTTGGATTACTTGGTGACCAGTTACAGTCAAGCCAAATACAGATTCTAGCCAAGTAGGTCAAATAAGGCCAAAAATGGGCTCAAATCAGAGAAAACAAGATAAAGACAAATTGCTTAACTTGTTTTGACAGTGTTCAGCGCTGGGCTTCGGCTCATGAATCTCATCTAATGAGTCTCAACATGGCCACTTAGTGATTGCAGAGTGAGTAAATTCAACAGTTCTCTTGCATGGGCCCACAACCAGAATTAAACCAGTGTATCATAGGGGTAATAGGTAGGTACATATATATTATGTAACGGAGGAAAAACGATGCCGTTAATCCAACGTGTGGAATCAACGGTTTATATAGTACGTCACATATTACAAAAATTATTTTCCCCTTCGCGTTAGAAGAAGGCTGTTCTTGGCCTTGAGAATCAGGCTGGAATACACACGCAGTGATCAGGACACAGGGACATTTTCCTTTTCGAAAGATGTACTCCGTGTTGTATCTAGGGGTGTTCACTACGGGGCAGCAAAACCAAATTGCATTCTGGATCAGAGAAGAGTGGTCTCCTTTCACAGATAACCGAAGTATGGGCATGGGTAGGAATTGAGGTGAATCTGGGTTAACTAGTAATTATGGATAACCTGGTCACTGAAGCAGGTGCTCATGGGCATGGAATAGCTCGCATGTAGTCGAAGGTAGCTGTGTAATAGATTGCGCCCTTCTGAGCTATTCGTTTGCAGTAGATGTTTACACACGCTGAAAGCTACCAAAATATTCCTTGAGCCCATAGTACTCTCCGAATACAAAATGAATAAAAAGGAAGCAAATATAGAAATGGTAGTGACAGTTAATAGCTAGTTAGCATATATACGTGCGCATATAAATATCGAAGAGTTGGTATAGAAGCCTGCAAGATTGGAGTCGTAATGAGTGTATTGAA
Organism: Xylaria bambusicola; assembly: GCF_022495145.1. Taxonomy (NCBI): domain Eukaryota; kingdom Fungi; phylum Ascomycota; class Sordariomycetes; order Xylariales; family Xylariaceae; genus Xylaria; species Xylaria bambusicola. The sequence goes on along the minus strand of NW_025953621.1, from coordinate 184,578 downwards.
GTTAAATGCTGACTCTCTAGTTTTCTTGAGACACCCACAACCACATCAACAACGGCGGGGCAGACAGTGATTCCTCAATAGAGACAGCACAACTGCCCCTTTTCTCGTTCACAACCAGACGCGATACCGTAACCTGAAAAATCCAATTCTGATTCTGACAATCTGTTCGTCGCTTCTGCCGTTGGAATTCTCAGCCTGGCTTTACGCAAAGCTCCAGTGCATAACTAATCCCATGGGTCCGTAGTGCCGTTATAACCGAGATTCTGACCATGTGGGAGGTTACCGCTCGCGGTCATGTAGATGGTTTGAGTGCTCGAAGTGTCGTACTGGAAGACCTCCTCGCACCAGGCATCGTTGCCCGACTGAATATTGGCTCCAACTTTGTACAACTGCCCATCTTGGAACTCATCTTTATGGTCAGAGCTGCTGAGATCGATCATGATATGCCCGCCTATTTCCAGAACTTGTTAATCGTCTCATCCAGATATAGCGCATCAACAATTCAGCGTGCAGGGAAAAGATACGCACCGAGCAAGAGCTTCCACTTATTGCCGTTATCACGTGGGTTCCAAACAACCTTTCCTGTGGTCACATTCTGGATCATTGGCCAGCAGACGAAGCCTCCTAAATTCTTCATCTGCATAAATCGGAAGTGCTGAACCATTTTCGCCTGGGAGTCGAAGAAGCACCTTATCGAAGAGATGAACGAGTTTGATGATGATGATTGGGTAGCAAAATGCTGTACTGTTGAGAACGATGGGATATCTGGCGAGGAAAGGGGGAATTGCAGCTCTTTTATATTCCCCAAAGCTTCTGATCAACTATCTAGGCTCGGCGTATAAGTGTGATATGATGCTCGGCTTTTCTGTATTCCGGAGTAAAAGATCCGGCGAAAAGAATCCCACATGATCGTTAACTGTTTGCAAGGCAGCATTCTTGCAAGGCCTGGACTTTCAGCTCGAGCAAGGATGCGATTAAATTTTCGCCGTAACCATAACTTGATAACTGGTAGTAGCCTATTAAACTCCGATTCAGGATGAGGTGTCAGCTTCGTAGTTGGAGGATAATCATGAGTCTGGTGATAATATGCGAGCCATTGATTACGAGGATGACTACGATCCAGAGAAATTTTGTTATTATGGCGGCCATGTGATTCAATATCGTGGGCTGTGCTGGCGAGTTAGTAGCATTACCAAAGCAGCAATAGGTTGCGAGAAATAATTATATGCGCGATTACCGCTCGAAGTACTGATGCTAACAGCGAGCTTCTGTTGGGCTGAAGTAGCACGATAGGTCGGTTAAATGGTAAAGCTGAGAATGACCTTGCTATATTAGTCATGTTTTCTGTATGGCCCTAACATACACGATACGTGAATGACCCAGACAAGCGAGTGGTCTATCTGTATATTTCCTTGTAGGAACTTACTTTAAACAATATAGTAACAATAAATTTGATTTCATTTACAGCGTTCATAACCATTAAGGGGTTAAAAAAAAAAAAAAAAAAAAAAACACCTTCACTAAACAGCTTGTCATATAGTTAATTATAATTAATTATATTAAAGTTATAAATATATAACTACATATTTAATCTGCTTAGATTTTAATATTTAGTCTTTTTATAATTGAATTTATCATTAGATTATGCCCGGAGGGGTTTTTACTATTTTTTAAGTTGGAAACCTACCCCTTCGTAACTGGCAGCACTTTATAATGGTGATTAATTATATTTTTCATACCAGCTAGCCTTGGAGCAACTCTGCGTGTGTCTTACGTTAAAAATATACTAGGCTATTATAAACTCCTTCCAACTTGTAAGTTACGTGAATTCGTTGTGATATCGCGTAATGAAGGTGGGCTTTGTTTTCGACGGCTTAGTACTTTCTGATCTATTGAATAGATTTTTGCTGCAGCGTGGACACTTGAAGAGTCCCGATCTCATATCCTGGAGGGCTAAGACCAACTGAGTTTAATTACTTGATATTGCCGTTTCTCAAAAGAGAAAGTAATAATCAACAGGTCTCCAATACTCCAAACAAGAGTATCCCGCCTCAGTATGTTACGTAGCCTCCGAGTAGCCTTGGTACGCTGGCTATGTGACAACTATTCCGCCTTTTCCTATGTAGTTCGTCTATGAAGCAGGCATGTTCCAAGCCACATACGTTTGACCTTCAAGTGATCTGCAACATGACTTCCGCTGCAGGACTGCCAACCGCGCAGGTGCTACTGTACTACTTAATAGAACAAGGATTGCTATACCACTTGCAAGGCCTCGCTTAGCGCTGCTGGCTATTGAGGACCCTGGCTCCTCGCGGGGTAGCATTGTCGAGACGAAAGCGATTGGTCTGCCAGTCGCACGCGTACAGCACTTGTCAGCCAACGAAGGAATAACCAGAGAAAAGAGCCTGAGCTGAACTTTCGGCTATCGTTCCTAATGCCGGCGACTGGGGGCTTGGAGAATGATTTTTACGATGGTTAGCCCGTCAAGTGCTATGCAAATAACCAAAAGGTCCATAATACACTGAGACATGGGACACCTTTTGGTTCGGCTACTCCGAAAACGGGACGGGCTTTGCTGTCAGACTCACTATATCAATGTAGTATGCAGGTTTTTGTTTATCAAATCATCTCGAGTCAATATAATTCGTCGTAGTATCATTGCTGTAAAGTCTCCGTTGTCGCTGGTGTCTTCTAGACTTTGCCAAGCAAGCGCTTTATAGATCAGATAGGTGTCCCATCATTGACTACACTAGCCATCGGGCTCTTTATCATAGCAGGAAATTTCTTACGATGGTTTGAGGTGGTGTAGATTATTATTTTTAAATATGCAAATTTCTAGCTTTACACTCCGAGTTCTGATACCCGCCATCAATACACTCCATCTGTAATTGTAGCAAAGACCTATTTGATAGAAGCAAGGAGGTTATTTTCAGGCTCTGAATACGCTAGAATAACAAGGGCAGATGATTGGGCTTGGAACTTGATGCTATTCACAATATAATGATTAACTAGGGCTGCATGAGCCCTTGACCAACCAATTCTATCTTGGCCTTGGTGATTGAGCCTCCCATTATAAGTACTGGTGACCTAGTAGTAGAGCTGCACCGTCAGTGACCGCTAGAACCTCAGTTCAGATACGGTACTAGCTAGGCTTTAGGATTACTTGGAAGGAGGCCCTCGGGTCTGGGGACGCCCGGACTGAGGGATACCTTCCAAGAGTCCTAAGGTCGTCCGAGGTCGCACGGTGCTAGATGACGCCGGAAAGAAATACCCATGAATGCGAAAGCAGGGCGCGTTGTAGCTCAGGGACTTAGACACCTTAAGAGGCAAGGCGAATTACTTTTGTGGGTTTCCCCAGGTTTTATTCTAACTATAATTGTTCTTTCCTTCTCCTCTTCTCTTATAGAAGCTGCCTAGCTAGCCAGCTTTGATAAGGAAACCTTACTTTCAACTCGTTACTTATATTGGTAACTCTTCAGTAGTTACTTGGATTATTGGTAGGCTGATAGGTAGATGACAGTAATTTTCAGCGTATCGATATTTGATTTACCATGTTATGTAGAGGGATACAATAGGGTAAATATTTCCAACATCATATTACTTGTATCGAATGGGGTTGGGTAATGTAGCTTGAATATTCTAGGCATGTTGTTGCTATTGTCAGCCAATTGTACTGAATTCTAGGATAGCACGATCGTAAAAACACGTCTATCACAGTTGCCCCAAGATAGAGCTGCCAATTCTGTCAACTGATCACGCATAAGATCACAGATTATGTAACGAATAATTCATGCTACTGCAGATGTTGATCAATCGGGTCTGGAAAATTAACATAGAGCGACTCCATGTCATCAGTCAGGTCCGTCAACGACATACCTAGCTCAGTTCCAGTTAACCGATACCAGGACATCTCAGGTTGTTCATAATTTTCACCGTACTCGCGTTTCACCATCTCGACCCAGGCAGGTTGAATGCCCCAGGACACCTTCAGGAAGCCGCCTTCCCCCTCATCCTAGCGTGCTTGCGGTTGATCGATGATGACGAACCCACGCTGCCACTCGAGATCGCGGATTCGCGGGATGTGGAAGTCATAAGCTGTCTCTTCTGCGACAGAGTTTCGCGACGCGTTCCTCGTCGGACGCGTCGACCGGCAACGGCATACCCCAGACATCAAAGCGGTTGTACCAGCCGCCGGCGGTGTTATCCCGATCTTGGAGCGTCTCTCGGTGAAGTGTCTCAGCTAGGGCTCTGAGATGGTCACGGTTGTCTGATTGAGGGGTTGTGGCGTAGATCTGGATCGACCACATAGGCCGCTTGTCGTTAATTCTGAAGTCAGATACCTCCCATCTATCAGGAACTTGGATGATTTCGTCCCGCACCCAAGCAGTGATGCAAGGTGTGTTGTCATGGCTGGGTGCCTCCTCGACGATATAGTGCCCGATGATCTTAATTGGTGGCAGGCCGCCAGTTGATCGCCTTTGCGTTAGTATTGTCTCAGACATACCGAATATAATTGTTCCTAATATGAGTTGATTGAGTGAGAATTGCGTCAAATATGAGCTAGATCCCTGAGGGACAGAATTAAAAAACAATGTGCTATTGGTGTTTAGCGGATGCGCACATTGAGCGCAGGGGATCAAAGAACCACGTGTCTTGAACGAGTACCAATACATACCTATTTTTTTTTTTTTTTTTTTTTTTTTTTTCCAAATTATGAGTGATAATTCAGGCACAAGAAGCTATGCCTTCTTAGCGACTGTATCTAACTGCTATGTTCAGGTATATTGTGGCCTTTTGCGTCTTAGTCGTTACTGGATGAGACTCTAGACTACCTATGAGGCCACTTCACCCATCTACCTACGAAATGGAAAAGCCAAGCATGAATGGTTTCAGGTGCATGATATAATGTCAGGCATAAGTATGCGTCTATATACTAGTGGAACTAAGATCGCTAAGTATTGCGGCAGCAGGGTCGTAGATCTCGGAAATTAAGGGCACCAGCCTAGGTAGTTAAATGTATATATATCACTATAAGCGATATAATCAACTTTGTGACTTGAGGAACAGCCTGTCTAGGTGCGCGCGTTGATTTTCATTGAAGAAAAATCCGTAACAACACCCCATCTTTTCCAACATCTTTATACAAGGTTGCCTACACCCATCGCCTATGATTACGAGCAACTACCCACCTAGGGAGGTAGGGAAGGTTATTTAATCAGTGATGTTAGCCATACTCCTTCCCAAGTGATCGTGAGCCTAGCGCTCTTGGCATTGAGTAGAGCCTCTCAGCCCTACCGGGGCATTAATTCGTCCGACGGTAGAATATTTGTCGAGAGTTTTGAAAAGGGTAATTACTATCTGTCTCTATCATTAAATCTTCGTGGCCGATTACTCGACTCATGGCCTAGCGCTCTAATTTACGTAATGTTCCAACTTCCCGAGCCCGAATCAAGTTCTTCCATTTTCTCTCCGTGATTCCAGGTTGATTTGCATATAAAATGCCTGGCCTAGTCAATCTACTTGATTCTGCCACGTATGAAAGCCTCAAAAGCCAGTCGCGCAGCTCATAGTAATTATCTACACAACATGGAGCACATCTCCCAGCCACTCACCTTAAAATGTGGTCTCACGCTACCAAACCGCCTCGTCAAAGCAGCCATGTCAGAGAACATGGCAGATAAGAATAATCTTCCGGACAACAAATTTCATGTTGCATATGGCAAGTGGGCGGGCGGGGGTTGGGGTATGCTACTGACAGGTGAGACTTCAAGCCAAACGTTTTCGTTCGGAGTACACCTATTAAGATTGATCAGGTAATGTCCAAGTCGATGCGGCTTACCTAGGAAACTATAGAGAAACAGCGGTAGACCCCTCGCTTGAGACCCAATTGAAACAGGCGTGGAAAGAATGGGCTGCAGCTTGTAATCGCCACGGAACACCGACTGTTATGCAACTGAGCCATGCTGGAAGGCAATCGCCGATAGGAGCCGGAAGGCGAGGGCTATGCACCCAGACTCTGGCCCCGAGTTCCATCTCGCTGGATATGGGAGGAGGTTTGCTGGCAAAGGCTCTCACGCCACTCATTTTTGGGACACCCCGTGAGATGATGTTAGGTGACATCGACAGGGTGGTACAGCAGTTCACTTACGCCGCATGCCTGGCCGTCGACGCGGGGTTTCAAGGAATACAGATACATGCAGCACATGGCTATCTTTTATCTCAGTTTCTGTCCGCTAAGGCGAACAGAAGGACTGATGAGTACGGAGGCTCGCCTGCCAATCGTGCACGCTTAGTTGTGCGAGTTTTGCAAGCAGTTCGAGAGGCAGTCCCAGCGAGCTTTTGCGTAGGCATAAAGCTGAACTCGGTTGATCACCAGTCTTCTGATGAGCTCCAAAATTGTATTGAGCAGCTAAGATTAATTGTCACGGCCGGTGTAGACTTTGTTGAGATTAGCGGCGGAACATGGGAGGATCCAAAAGTACGTATTGAGGAAGAACGTTCTGAGGTGTTGTATAGAATTTAACCAATTCTGCAGATGATGTCAAACGCAGATCAGATGCCGAGAGAGAAATCAGATCGATCAAAGGCGCGAGAGGCTTTCTTCCTTGAGTTTGCCAAAGCGATTCGATACGAATTCCCTTCGGTGCCACTCCTGGTGACCGGCGGTTTCCGCACACGTTCAGGCATGCGGGAAGCGATAGACAGCGGAGACTGTGATTTGATTGGAATCGCTCGGCCGGCAGTCCTATCTCCTCAACTGCCTAATGATATCGTCTTTAACAAGAACATTCCTGATGAAGAGTCGACGTTGCAAACTCAATATATTAGAACCCCTCGGTTAGCTAAGATCACAGGTATTAAAGCAGTCAGCTCTGGTGCAGAAAGTGTAAGATTAACGTCCAATCAATTAGATCTGTGCTAACAGTGACTAGCGCTGGTACAGCTCGGAAATTTTGAAGATGGGTCAGAGCTAGCAGTATAACTTGAGGATTAACCGGATAATAAGAATCTATAACGATGGCAGAGATCTGTGCTTAGAACTTAATTTTATTCACAGAATAAATGATCTACTAGGGCTGCGAAAGTCCTTGAGTCAATTCCTTCTTGGCTTTGACTTGACTCTACATACAATTGCCTCATTTTAAATATTGCCTGCATATCTTCAAAGATCATGGCCAGCATCTTTGGTACGCCTGTAGCGCAAGGCGAACTGCATTTATCTTGCACGCGCGTAATAGTATGCATGGTGCAAGTATGCGTTCCTTTATAAACCAACATGCCGTCACGCTGAAGATGCTGTAGACTTTTTAAAAGCAGGCATAAGCGTCATCGGCAATCAAGCTACTCAGCACCTCCCTAATATGATATATGTTATCAGATCTCTCTAAGATTATGAAGTTTTGCTACAATGTTTAAAGAACTAGACAAGATTTTTAGATAGCAATGCTTCGGATTTATAAGGTCCTTGGTGGATGAGAGTAAAAATTGATCTGAGGCATCCACGGCTACAAAGATAAACAGAGTCTACACCCCTATAGATATTTCGGAATAGCTTCAAATACTGGGTAATATGTTGGTCAGGAGGAAAAGAACTTCATGTATTCGTTGAGAAGAGGGCGTGTCACAGCAACACGCCAAAACCATGAAGCCATCGCCATAAGGTCCTTTTTATTGTATAAGAAAGTTCCGAAACCTCAAAACTCCTAGGCCCCCTTGCTGACTACATCATCACCCCACACCCCTTTAAGGATAGACGATTGTATGGCGAAAGAAATCCTGCCACTAGTTAAATGGCAGCTATTTCTGAGAAAAGGCTTACCAACCCTCTCTACGGACAACACTGTAGGCATGTAGACGGGTCTTGGCATCTGCCGATTTTACAGTTGCCTTATGGCCTTACCACAGCGAGTAATATGGCCACAGTCTCTACGTGGACGGTAGTTCTCCCGGTGCAGCTACGAGTCGAAAGATAATTAGCAAATTTCAGTTTTCCCTTCTAATTTTGTGCATTGGGTGACAAACCTGTAGAGAATCTTATTTCGCCAGCTTCTCCTTTGGCCCAACCATTTCCGCTAAGGCAACAGATCCTCTTTGCGACTTTCCACGCCCGTGGAGCTCCCACAATCTCAACGCCGTGATAATAACCGTGGTGTTCCAGCGCTCTCCAAATGAAAGCCCACGGCCCACGAGCTTGAGATCGAAAGGGTGTTTGGGACTTGTCCAGAAAGACTTCCACTCTAGTATAGCCACGACCTCGTCCTTGGATGCGGCCGCGGAAGAAGTAGATGTACTCTGGCTACTACCACTCTCGCCCTGGTCGCTGCTATTGCGCCCACTGCCGCCTTTACCACTTGGTGTATTCTGGTCAAGTTCTGTCAAGAGAAATAGCCTGAAGCCGCCATGTTCTGTATTGTCTTCCCCCCTTTCGCTCCTATTGATATTCCTCCACTCAAATGGCTGGCGGTTCATTCTTTTGGAAGACATGATCTCAGTAGAGAATCGAAAAGCAGCATGCTTATCTTGGGTAAGATACGCACGCATAGTTTCTGTTACCAGTCCATTTGACTTGCGAGCTGGTATCCAGATTTGGCTATTATTGTTCACCGGTAAGCTGCTCAAAAGCGGAAAGTCATCACCAGCGGCAGCGAGGAGCGGGAATTTTGTTGTGGGCCCGTTATATAGGTATATACCTTGATTGACGTGTAGTGGTGCGCTCATGCTATAACCTGAGTGAACTTTTACCGCAAAAAGACGATCTCTTTGGTCTGCGCCGCATACATGGAATGTGTAGAACCCTTCCGAGTTCCACTGGTAGTAGATCTTCATTACAGGCGGAATTGGGCAGTACGGAAGGGAGGGTTCATCTGCCATGTTGAAATTGGCTCCTAGTGTCGATAAGATCAATTCAATGTCGGAAGAGGAGGATATGAGGGACAGGAGGTGGAAGCAATGGGCAACAAACAGTGGACGGCTCACGATGGTGATGGAGGCGGTGGTAGCTCGAAATATTATGTAGTCAAGAAAAGGAATAAAGCAGACATACTAAGCAAACAAGACGGACCTAAGAGAAAATTTTCATATTACGTACTTTGTTTTGAATAACATCAACCAACTTTACACGCCACCAGAATCAGTCATAATGATTATGTGTTTCAAAACATGCATTTCGCGTAATAAAAATATGCTCACTGGTAAGGTATGAAACGTTTGCTACTGGGTCGGTGGTCACATTTATGGTACTCTATGAAACATTTGCTATGCGGCTGGTGATCATATTTGTGGTACTCGGTGAATAGCAAATTAGACGATTAAGGCCATCAAGGGGGCTTCTTTTCTGGTTGTCTGCTGCTGACGACCAACAAATAGAAGTACGCCAGCTATCTGACATCATTTTCAGCTCTCTTGTTGAAGGTAGTCAACCAACAATCAAAAGTTCTTCAACTGCCTGACGTCATTTGCTGCATTATTATCGAATCAATCAACCAACAATTAGAAATCATTGCAAGCAGATGCGTACAATACAAGGTAAACAACCCTACATGACTACTGGGGCCTCCATGTTAATTCAGCTTGCAACAACCTGCTCCGTCCAGTTGGAGCCACACTTAACGAATGGTTCTGCTAGTTACCGATCTGAGAACACGTGGTCATCAAGCGAGAGTATGAAAATCGCTCGTTGTTGCTCTGTTTAGCGTTAGGGGACTAATTCCCACGTAGCAACTATCCATCTTTCGGACAGCATTAGAGACACGTTGAGTTATCAGTCTAATTGTAGTATTCAATTAATCTAACAGGGGCTGCCGTAAGGCTACTGAGTCTCCCCTGCTCCATTCTCCTGATTTACAAAGCCAATAACCGAAAATTAATTCGCAGTGGTTGATATTACCTTCTACCTCTGTTACACGCGTGCAAGCTGAACATGCAGCTCGTCTTATGCTCTGGCCGTACGAAAAACCATTGTAAGATATTCATAATCTTGAAAAATATGCATGCAATATAAAAAAGTAAGGTTCTATAGACTTCACTTTGAAATAAGCCAATGAGACCTAGGCGGTCAGATCTGCCAGACCAGTTATGTATAGAGTCGGGTCCAGCTACCAAGGCCAAAAAGGAATTGGTTGGTCAAGGATTCCTGCAGCCTTAGTTAACCATTGTAATCTGAATAGCTTCAATTCTAAGTCCAGTTGTCTGCCCTTATTATAACCTCCGCCTTTACCCTTAAAGTCTGCCACCTCCCATCTAATATTACTGTCTACTCCATCCTTCTTCTCGTTAACCCTCAGCGCATGATGATCACCATACCACGTAAAGGAGATTTTCTATAAATATCTATTGAAAATGATCATCTAGAACGGCTGCGAAACCCAGTCCTAGTGATTGTCACACTCCTGTCCACGACATGAATACTTTGAGGATCCAGTATAGGCCATCTTAGGGGCCAGATCGATTAATCCCCTATCCTGCCAAGCTATATATCAAAGGATATTGCCAGTTGGGACATAAACAGAAAAGTACAGCCAATACCCATATATATCCAAATCCTGTACTAAACCGATTCCTAGCATTAAGAAGTTGCCACCTCTTTAGCAGAGATGATTCAACCAATGTTTCCATCAAACAAATACAAAAGTTAGAGAGAAAGAAGCGAAGCTCAGATATCGTATATCCAGTGCCAAAGGTTAGCACGTTGATGGAGGTATGGCAAATTGCAGATAAGAAGAATATCCAAAGTGCCCGAAGTGCCTTCTTCTCGAAGCCTGGACGGGGTATATGATCCTTAGGTTGCCGCAATTTAATATTTGGATTTTGGTGGATCAGACAAGGAGGCATAAATAACTCAAATGAGGTGATATGAAGGCGATGCCAGAAAGTTCCCCAGAATCGTCGCAATGTATACGCTTCACCAACTTTGCCAAATAGGGGAGGCCATTCTTCTGGGGAATCCCAAGCAAGGACTGAAACAAAAATGATTGAGAAGATATTGTGGGAAGTTGCCAGGATGATGTACGTGTTCCAAACCCAACGAACAGAAAAGATCGCTCGCAAACATATCGCTTTCGTATCAAGGGGTGGCAGAAACCCTTGGCTGGCTGGCCCGAAGTCAGAAATATCAGTCCCAAGGGCTATGAGACTAGCCGTGACTAGCCTAGATGTAATTGTGTATGCTGAAACCAGGCAAAGGGCCCAGGACGATTTGATGATGGCATATCTGAACCTATTGTGGATGTGGGGAACATGGGTTTCATCGTCTAACAATTTTATGTTCCGAATGTTGATCCATAGTCTGGTAACAGCTCTCAGACGCTCACTGAGGGCCAAGGATTCATCTATTCGAACAACAGAACGCTTGATGAAGAGTACGGACGACGTGTACAGGGTGGCCCATACTATGAATTCTACCGATAAGAATGATCCAGAGTCTGGGAGATATAATTTATCAGTCAAGCATCCAATCATGCTTATCATGTAAGAAACACTGAAAAATATTCGTATAGGGCCGAATGGCTGTTGGACTGCAAAGAAGAATAATGCATAAGAGAGGGGAAATAGGACTAGTGAACACATGTTGGCTGTGAATGGCGTTTGAAGTGATGGCCATGAACTGTAGCATCTGATGGCATAGACAAATGTTTTTAATTACTGTCAGAAGGGCTGTACAAGGGATGAAGTAAGACTGTCATTATGACACAAGGTCTAAGAGATCAGAAATCTGAAGACATTCAGACTTCTCTGGCTATATACAGTGTATCTCTTTATTCCTCCATCCCAAGACCCCTGAAAATTATTTCATTTTATCAGCTATCGTTGTCGATGTTTTGAACCTTCAGGGTATATTGCCCAACTACTGAATTTTACCAGCCTCCCTGGCTAATTTGAACACATTAAAGGACCAAGCAAGCACCTAGGCAAACATCTTGCTTTTCCCTGTCCAAGCTGATCCTGTCTACATGGTGCATCTATCGATAAGTATTCCAAATTGGAGAGAACTGCATCAGAGATAATGAGCAGGTTCCGAATATATAAGTTTGGATATTTCCTTGAAGTTAAATCATTCTATCCTTTCTAAATAACCCAAACATTTAGTCACCATCTCGACTCCCCATTAACCTTTTGCACCCATTGTAAGCGATCAACACGATCCCTTTCTGCCCGGTTGTCATATTTGCATACATATTCTATCTCACCCTATCAATATGCCTATCGCAATTTTCGCAGACGTTGCCGTCCTTGGCATCCTCGGCGGTGCCGCCGGTGGCACTATTGGGAGCTGGTGCAGCGCCCACCCCAAGAACAAGGGTTGCGTTGGCAAGAAACGCGATATCCTCGGTACCGAAGCCGTTCCCAAAATGCGCATCGAGCGTCAAGATGTTGGTCCTTGCAACGTGGCCCAGTTCAACTTTGACCGCTGCCATGAACAGCTAGCCACTGTCACAGTGACCAGCTCACTTCCTGCTGCCGGAGGTAAGTACTCAACTTCCTGGAATCCTGCCCCAAGAAATATAAATTCGTGGTCTGACGATATCATTACAGAAGTCAAGTTTGACGGTGTTCCACCAGCTTGCATGGACCTCGCTGGTGTTTTGACGGGATCCTGCCCAGGTGGGAACGGCCCTATGATCACTGTTTGTGGTTCGGACTGCCTTCACTACACCGGCTTGACTGATGATCAGCTCGGAGCACTTTCCAAGGCACTCTCCACTTCATAAACAGACGGTGCCTTCGTTGAATACACCGGCCTTTTGTATGGTAGAGTGGAAGATATATAATTTGGTAATCGAAGCCTGGTGCTTCTGATTTATCGGTCTTCTTCATTCGTTTAGTCCCCTGTGCAGTTCTGGCCAGACTGTCACACAAACTATCATTATGAACTCATTGTTCAAAAATTTATCCAGTTCGTTCCCAGTACTTTTTACTCATGTTCTATGTGCTATAAACCTAAATGTGATAATTATAATGGAGCTCGTAATCTTGTGTTACACGTACGTACAGCTGAGTGTGCAGTTCGTCTGCGGCTACGGGCGTAATGAAGTCTCCTCATGACATTCGAGAGACCTGCAGGCAATACTGAAAGTTAGGGTATTATATTATAGACTTCACTTTATTGAGGAAAAATCTGAGATTTAGTCGGCTAGGATTGGCAGTCCAAGTGTTTATAAGAGTTAAAGTATACGTAGGTTGTGGTCGCAGATTTCCATCAGGCTTGGCACTATAAGCCAATACTAACGGTGATGGATATTTTGGACCCCAACCTACGTAATAAGGGCAGATAAACTGGGCTTAGAACTGAGGATTCTGATTACAATGATCTACTAGGGCTGCAGTAGTCCTTAACCAATAAACTCCTTTTCGCCTATTGGTAGCTTAAGATAATTCTATTGATAAAAACGAATGGGAAGTAATGGCGGAGTATATAATGGGCACTACTACTAACGACTTTAATAATAAGATCGTAGCTAATCCAGCTGCTTTCGTCCTGAAATAGCTGACGGCACATCGTAAGACTGTGAATGTATTGCGTACTCCTATGGGCTACATCTGCATAGGCTACGAAATGGAAAGCATAGATTTTCTGGGAGATGCTAACGGCGGTGCGGATGAAGCTGATGAAGCGGAATTGGTGTAGAGTACAGTGTTTCGTTAAAAGATGAAGGAGTGAGTAAGGCGCTAAAAGATGCTGCAATGCACAATGTAAATTGTCTCGGAGGTTATTAAGGATAAAGCTTAATAACTGCATATAGCATGCGCATAAGTGTAAGTGTAATGGATTAGTAGATAACGTAATAAGATAAGTACTTAAATCAATATTGATTAATGCTTTTATATATAGAAGGCTATATCATTAAGTGCATATGCATATGTATATATAAACTAACAAATTGACCATGGTTGACTTTGTTTTGTAGCCTAGTCTAAATCACTTAACCACCACCCAATACGCGTATTAAACTTGAATACGAGAACATATTCCAAGTTCTAAGTCTTGAAGTGTGGAAGCCTGTTACTTGTGATTGCGCAGCTTGAAATTACACCTAGGTATATAGGTACTACATTATTTATATCATGGGGCCTAGAACCACGCCAGCGGACAAGGAAAAACTAGTGCAAATGGACTCAATCTTTCGTGAGATCCAGACTATATACGATGCCGGTACCCCAATTTTCGCAAAAGAGAATATACGTCAAGTTGGCGAAGAGCTGCGCCGTTTTCAGGATGGTAAGCACAACGACGGCGGAAACATCACGATGAGGGGGGTTAATGGGGTCGATTATGAAGTATTTGTCCATCCCCCACGCCGCGGACCTCCGAGAGAGAATGAGGTTCCTGGCGGCTTAACCTGGTAAGATAACGTCGTTTAAAAGATATTATGCTATATATTTCCTAACATGTCGAGATAAGGATTATTCACTACCACGCCCTCGAATACCTTACCAGCTTTAAGTTATCGGATATAGCTGTATTTGATCTCCAGTCGGCCTACCTTCCCATGAAGATTGGAGCTATCATCAGGACACGGAACGAAAATGTTAAAGATACTCCTTTGCGTCCCGCTCCGCCGGAAGAGGACCTAACCACATATTGGGCCATCGAGCGAGAGTGGAAAACGAGCGAGCACTACGCGCAACTTCAGGAAGTGCTAGCTAACGTCGAGATACCCATTCCCTTAACCAAGGTTATCGCTGTTGCATCGGGCAGACCAGTCGTCCAGACGCAAGTGAATAAGCGCCGGGTTCTTCACCACTCGCTCATCTCCGACCTTCATTCAACCCTAGTTCGACGCGGCCTTTTTCTTCCTGCAGCGTCATCCACCAAGCCGTATATCCAGGATCCGGCCTATACGCAACGAGACAGAGATATTTTGCGCTCGGCCGAGTTCACCATCCTAGACGATCCGCAAGCATGGCTAGAGCTGGACGACTCTAGCGTGCTCGTGTGCATCAACGCTGACTTTCCAGTCGCCGACATCGTGGCCGATATATGCCGTCCGGCTTTAATAATTTGGGACAAGAAGCGAGGTCCTCATCCTTATTGGACTGTAACGTAAGCCTAAACGTGCTCTTATAAACTAGATATCATATCCCCCAGGCCCACGCCGTGATATCTCGATTCAAAATCTAACGTTGCTACCATTTATGTGTAGTCCAAGAGTAAAGGCGATGATTGAAAATGAGTATATCGAAACCAAGTTTCCCGATCATGAGTGTTTTGGAAATCTGGTCGTACTCGTCAGGAAGACCAGCTGATATCTAACGCCTCATTTAATGCCAAATGTCTTAGGATTAAGCAGACTGAGAGGGTTACAGAGGTAGGCAAGTTCAAAGCGGCCAGTGGGCGTTAGGACTTTCAGGGATTCAAGAGCATAAAGGCTGGGGAGAGGTTAGACAGCGATACGAGGATATTGCCAAGTACAGGAACACTCTGTGTAAGAACCCCGATGGTTGAGGAATCTATATGCCCTTCATTCGGCCCCTATCGACATACTACTATATCTACCAACCAGCCCCCGCTGATTCCGTGGTACTACCTGGCACACTAAACACCTGGACACCCGCGGGCTCTAATGTAGAAACGGCGACAAGACGCTTAACCCCCTATTGGGTTGTGGCAGCAGTACCAGAGCCTCACAAAAGGGAAGTTTCCCTCACGCCAGGCCCTCGTGTCAAACTGCCACAGGAGTAGAACACTACGAAGACCATATATGCCGATGATGGCGAAATGAGTGAGTATTCTAAGCGAGTGACTATCCTGTTCTATCTAAATAGAAAATGATCTTGCATCAGAGTATGCAACTATTTCAGGTGCTAGCTAGCAGCTTGCTGCCTATTAAGCACCAGCATGACATTCTGCCTGCCATCCTTGTGTATAGTCTCGATCCACGAGGAGCTAAACCGTAGAAATATCTGGGTTTCTGAACCCTAACGAAAATCAAATGAGTGACATGAGTTAACTCTAAGACTGTTCTCCTAGCTGACTAAGCTCCTTCCTCCGCCCCCTTCATAACTATCCTGCTTCTTCAAATTTAGACGCACATACGGCGAGAAGCTTAGAACATCTCATATGCCCTATAATCGCGAGTAGGAGGAAAGACAGCTTATGTTAGATGGCTCTCATCCCAATCATCTCCTTGCCCGAAATCCGTACTAGCTGTTTGGTGGTGGAGTCGTGTGCTCAAAACAAGGACGATGAATTTCGATGATTATGATGTCGACTTCGTCGCAAGGTGGATCACAGTGTCATGGAGGTATGTCCCGGAGTGAGTAGAAGGTCAGTCACAGTCAAGTAGGTAGGTAGAAGGGATAGTATAGGCGTCAATATTCATTGAATCCTGAACCCTCCAACCCTCGAAGGGGGGGCCAACACCCCTTTATATAGCCGGTAGGTCTAATACAGCCACCCCTAGGGTCTATGTGACTATATCACCTGACACACAGGTAGATACCCGTTCGGTATACGTGCATTAACACGTGTAATAATACTCGTTGGCAGTACACATAATTGATTGTTGCTTACTTGGTTACAAGGTGTCATGGGGGTTTGTTCCGGAGTGAGGCTAGATCACCAGTAGGTAGTACGTAGGAAGTAGATAGGTTAAAGGTATGGGTAAGGGTTTAATATTATTAATTCCTAACTCCCTAAATATAAAGAGGAAGCTTAAATACCTTTATATAGTTAACTTTTATACTATTTCTACCCTTTGGGGTAACTTTTACCCTAATGCTATAATGTTCCTTAATAAAGTACCCCCTCCTATAAATACCTTACTCTTAAGGTACTAATAAAAAGTAGCCTATAAAGAATACCGTTTAATATAGCTTAATAATAGGATTATAAATATATAAAAGATAGGTAATAGTTAAAAAAATATCCCTATTTATATATTTAAGTATTTAATAACTTTAAAGCTATTTATTTATTATATACCTTTTAATATATTATTAATCTTTTTAATGTTAATTTTTTCCTTTTTTTTTTCTTTTCCTTCTTTAGCTTTAACTTTACCTATTATTATAAATCCTATACTTTTATTAAAAGGCTTTTAATATTAATTATTTATTTTTTAAGTTTTTTAACTTTTATTCCTATAAATAAATATATTCTTTTATTTTTATTTTTAAATTAATTATTAATAATAGGTATATAATAGCTACTTTATTATAAATTTAATATTATATTTAAAGTTTAAACCTTTTATTAACTTTAAATAAAATAATAATAATAATAATAATAACTATAATAATAATAATGTTATATATTTTATTTAACTATTATATAATTATTACTTTATTATAAAGCTAATTTAAAGTAATTTAATATTTATATTATCCTTTATTATTATTACTTTAATACCTTAATAAAATAAAATATCCTTAAAGGAAAAAAAGAAAAGCCTATTTATATTAATAATAAATATAAATAAACTTATTACTTTATTATTAAATAATTAATATTAAAAATCTATATAATAATATTAATTAAATATATTTAATATAAATATAAATAAAAGCTATATATTTTTATATATTATTATACCTTTCCTTTTTTATAATTACTTTATAATTATTATATAATTATATTATAAGTTTTAACCTTTTTTAATTTATTAGCTTTTTTAAAATTTATAACTTTAAATTTATATACCTTTATTTTATTATTATTACCCTTATTAATATAAATATTAACTATTTATTAATTATTTATATATCTTCTTTTAAAAAATTATAAAATATTAAAAAGGTATAGTTAATTATTCTTTAAACTTTTTAAATTAAAAAAAATTATACTACCTTTCCTTCTATTATTACTATTATTACTATTATTAAAGCTATTATTAAATAATAGGAATATAAACTTTTAACCTTTAAATATATTATTACTATTATTAAAGCTATTATTAAAACCTTTACCAGGTTTTATAAAGAATATATAAAGGTTATAAATAAAAAAAAAATTTACCCTTAATTATATAACTATTAACCTCCTTTTATATAAAACTTTACTACTTTATAAGCCCCTTCTATTATTAATAATAATAAAAATAAAAATAAAGATAAAGATATTTAAACTCTAGCTTTTTTTTTTCTTTTATATAACTATTATTATACTATTATTATACCTTTTAACCATTATACCTTATTTTTTTAATTTTTTTTTTTAAATTATTAAATTAAACTTTATTTTTTCCCTTTTTATAATTATCCCTTATTCCTTTACCTATATCTTTTTATAATATTTAAAAATTATTTTTATTATTATACCTTTATTATTTAATTAAATATTATTTATTCTATAAGGACCCTTTATATATTAAAATTTCTTTAATTATAAAAATATTATCCCTTTATAATGCTATTAACTTTTAGCTTAATAATAATAAGGTTTTTTTTTTATATTTATAAAGCTTTAATATATTTATTAAAAAAGTATTATATATTTTATAAATTAAAGGTAGTTTTAATTAATAAATTAAAAAATAGGACTTTATTATTATAATTACTTTAAAAGGCCCTAAAAACTTATTAATTAATTTAAAACTTAACTATTATTAATTAATATTTTTTATTAATAGTATTATTAAATCTTTAACTTTAAATTTATAAAGGATTTACTTTTTATTATACTACTTTATATAAGCTTAATTACTATTATTTAATAGCTTTATTACTTTTTTATAGCTTTATTAAATTTATTATATATATTTCTTTATATTTTAAAAATTATATTATAGTTAAGTTTTAATTTAATTAAATAAGCCCTTTAATAAATAATTATATAATAGCTTTATAAATGCTTTATAATATATTATATAATTTAATATATTATAAACTTATTTAATTAAAATAAGCTTTTCCGTTTAATTATTTTATTTAAAATAGTTAAAGGTTTATAAATAATACTTTATTATTTAATTTTACCTTTTTATTTATTTATTAATTTATAAGTAAAAAGCTATATTTAACTTTTTTTTAATAATTAATTAATAATGTAATATTATTTAAAAGTAATTTATAAATAGAAACCTTTTATTCAATATAATACCTTTTAATAAATTATATTTAATAAATATTTTTTAAAATAATAAATCTATTAATTTCTTTATAATAAAAATATTTATAATAAGGAAATATATAAAATATTTAATTAATTAATCTATTATTATTAATATATTATTATATTTTTTATTAGATTATACTTTTAATTTTAATAACCTAATAATAAAGTTATATAAGATTTCTTTAAATAGGTATATTAATATTAATAATAAATTAAGCTTATTATAAGGTTAATATATTTTTACTTTTATTCTTTAATATATTATATAGGTTTTTATATACTCTTTAATATTTTTTATTAAACTATTTTAAAAGTAAATAGCTATTATTTTTTTTATTATTTTAAATACCCTTTAATATTTTAATAAAGCTATATTATAATAACTATTAAATAGCTTTTAAATTAATTAATATTTTTTAAGGATATATACCTTTATTTTATATTTTAATAATTTATCCTTTTTTATATACTATATTAACCTAATAATAAATTTTTTAATCTTTTATTACTTTTATATATTAAAGATAATAAGCTTATTAATTTATTAAGCTTTTTTAATAATATTTTCCAATATTGGATTTAAAGTTTTCTATATTATTATTATTAATAATAATAATATAGGGGGTTACAATTAACTATTTATTAACCTAATAAGTTTAGCGTAATAGTTTATTTATTTATTACCTTATATATCCTTAAAATTAGGTTTAAGCTTAATTTAATTTCCTTTATTTGGTAAATTAATATTAATTAACTATTTTTACCTAACTTTTTTAAAATTACCCCTTTAGCCTTTTTTAATTATTTTAATAGGTATTATATTTAAAGGCTTCCGTATAAATAAAGTTCTATACCCCTTAAACTATTAATAACCTTATATCCTTTTTATATTTACCCCCTTTCCTTTTTCTTTAATATTTTCTTTTTCCTTTAACCCTTAATAGCTTTAAACTTTTTTAAAAACTACAGTATTAATTTTTAACTTACCTTTTATTTAGCCCCTTTTATATAATAATTAGGTTATTAAAATAACCTATTTATTAAATTCCATTTCTTTAACCTATATTTTATTTTAAAATTAAATTCTATTAAAATTTATAATTAAAATACTTAATAGATATTTAACTATAGCTTTATAATTAAATAGTTATAATTTAAATAATTTATTAATATTAAAATTTAATATTAAAAATAATATAAGTAATATTATTAATAGTTTAATATTTAAAGTATTATAATATAATTTTACCCTTTATAACTTTTCAAAGTAATATATAATAAAATATTAATTTTTATTATATAATTATAAAATAATAGCTTTTATTATAAAGTTTAATATATTTATTTTAACTTTAAATAATAATAAAGGATTAAAGTACTTTAAAATAAAAGCCTTAATAAATAAAAGCTATAGTTTTTTAAAGGATAATTATTCTTCCTTTATAGGGTTAAAGGTACTTTATAATACTTCCTTTATTTTATTAATTAAAAGGGTTATAATCTTTATATACCCTTTAATAAACCTTTAATAAAACCTTATAAACTTTAAAAATATTTATATAATATAAATAATAATAGGTATTATTTATTATTTAATTATTTTTACTTTATTATAGTTTATATTAATACCCTTTAAAGTAATTATAAATTTAAAGAATAAAATATAATTAATAAATTAATTATACTTCTTTAAATTTATATAAAAGCTTTACTTTTTAAGCTTAATTAAGATATTATAAATATATTATAAATACTTTTTATAATTATTATTATAAATAATAATATTATTTAAATAAACTATATAAATATAATTTATTAATTTAATAAATATATAATTAATATATTATTAAAAAGTAATAAGTATATTAATAAAATTAAAAAGTATAATTAAATATTCAAAATAGTTATATTTTATTTAAAATATAATCTTTTATTTATTTCTTTTATAAATATATAATTAATAATAAATATCCTTTAAGTTTATTTTAATAAAGATTTTAATATAAATAAGCTTATTTAATATTTTTTTAATTAGGGGTAATAATATATAGTTCTTCTTAGTTAACTAGTTTAACCTTCTATAATTAATATAAAGTTATAACTTACCCCTTACCTTAAGTATAAAAAGGATAAAGGTATTAATTAAGCTATTTAAATAATAAATTTACCCCTTTATTAAAGTTTATTTAATATACTTTTATAATATTTCTTACTTTTTATTATTTAATAAATAAATAGGTTTAAATAGTAACTTTTTACTATTTTTTAATTTAATAAAATATTTTAAAAAATAGTATTTTAATAAAAGGCTAACTTATTTAAGGTCTTTTAAGTTTTTAAATTCTTTTAACTCCTTTAATATAACTATCCTATTATTAATTATTAATTATCCTTTTAAAATTATTATATTAACTATTATTAATATAATAGTTACTTTATAATCCTTTATAGCCTTTTATTATTCCTTTATATTTAATATAAAGGTAATATCCTTTTTTTATAAATAATATACCTATTTCTTTATAATTTAATTTAAGTTTAAATTTATTTATTTTTTTTTAAATTAATTTAAAGATTATATTATATAAAAAGTTTATTATAACTTTAAAGTTAATTAATATCCTTTTATTTATTTTAAAATTATTATATACTTTTATAAAAAAGTTAACTTATCCTTTTAATTATTTTTTTTTAAATATTCCTTTAATAAGTATATTACTATTATATAATTATAATTTAATTCTTTAAGGTAAGATTTATAGGTTAATTATATTATAATTCATTTTAAAATTAATTAATTTATTTAATATAACTTATTTCTCTTTTATTCTTAATTTTATTTAAACTTTAAAATAAATATAAAAGGTTAGGTTTTTTTAATAATTAAGGTTTAATAAAATTATTAATATATTTATAATATAATAAACGTATTAGATATATACTATACCGGAACATCGTACGCATTATGGAGGGACATTGTAGAAATATACGAAACCTATACCAATAAGGTCATATAACCCACAATAGCCGTTAATACGTATATATCTTTACATACGCTTATATTCTAATTTTATCTTTCCTTCCTTTTTTCCTTAGCTTAAAATCTTTATTTATAACATTAATATAGCTATGCTTTAAATTTCCAATTATAATACTATTTTAAGCTCCTTTTTTTCATTAATAAGCGTTATATAAATATATTACCTATATTTAATCGTTATTATCTATAATTTATAAATTAAACCTTTCCCTTTTATTATTATATTTTATATTTAATAATAAATAAATATAACTTTATAATAAACCTAATTAATAAAATTAAACCCTATACCCCTTAAAATTAAAAAAACCCCAATTAAAATAAATAACCTAAAATGATTTTAATAATTATTATTATATACTATATTTAATATTCCTATAATTAATAAATAATCGATTTAGAACTTTATCCTTTTTATTAAAAAAGAAAAAACCAATATTAAGTCCAAAAATAGCTTTTAAGACTTTTTAAATTTCGAATTAAAAGATATAACGCTTTTATTATTAAACCTTAATTTAAATAAAGGATTAATAAAACTACTTTAATTAATAAATAAGATAAATGTTATTAATTAAGCTACTTTAATTTAATAATTATAAAAATAGATTACTATTTTTTAAACTTAAATAAAAAGAAATAGTTTAACCTTAATATTATAAAAAAGTATAATTAAAAGTATCTTTAATAAAATTAACTTTAAATTAATTAATATAATTATTTAAACTATTTTCGAAATAATTAGCTTAATGGGTAACCCTATAAGCTTAAACTTAAAATATATAAAAAAAGTTAAAACCTATAAAGCTAATCCAGGTACCTTTTCCGAAAATAAAGATTTATTTAATAACTGGTTAAGAAAGTTAACTAATAAACTTAAAGAAGATATAATAATATACTATATAAAAAAAAGCTAAATATATTATATTATATCCCTTTTAAAGGAGGATATTAAAAAAGCGGTTAAAATTTACTTCCGTTCTATTACTTAACCGTATAGCAGTTTAGCTAAAATGGTATAAATGTTAGAAATAGCTTATTATAATTTAAATTAAACTATCTAAGTATAAAATACCTTAAATAAGTTTTACTTTAAGCTAGGTTTTAATATTTATTAATTTATTTTTTAATTTAATAACTTAATATTAAAGTTAAAGTTATTTAAGTTTAAATAGTTTTAATTTTTATAAAAATATATTAGCTTTAACTTTAAAATTAAAGTATTTAAAGCTAGTATTAATCTATTAATGCTATATAAATGCTTTTATAATAAAGTAATAAAAGTAATATATAATTATAATTATTATTATAATTATTAAAAGAAGAAATAAACTATTAATATTATTAATTATAATTTTAATAATAAAAGGAATATAAATAAAAGGAATATTATAATAAAGCTTAAAGGGATAAAGCTTTTAAAGAAAAAGAAAAAAACTTATTAGGAAAACGATACTTACTTTAATTATAGTAAAATAGGATACTATATTATAGATTACTTTAAAAAGAGTAAAAATATAGCTTAAATATAAAACGAAAAAAATAAAGAAGAGTTTATTAATTCCTTTTTTATTAAATTTAAGTTAAAAAATTAATTAAATTACTAAAAGACTTTTTAATAATTTATAAATTATCCTTAATTTATATAAAAAGTAATTAAAATATTATTCAATTTATATACCCCATTTAAATATAAATAAATAATTTTGGAATAAAAATTATTACACTATATAATATTAAAACTTAAATATATTTAATAATTAGTTATAAATTAACTTACTATATTAATTACTAATTAAAAGTTAAATTAATTATTTTAAAACGATTATAACAATTAAATAATTATTAAAGATAATTTATTAATATAGTTAATTAATACCTTATTATTACTTTAAAAGTAAATAGATAAAGGTTTAAAGATTAAACCTTTTAAATTATTAATATTAAATATAATATTATAATTAATTTAAAGTAGTTAATTAAAAATAAAGTTACTTTAAATTATACCTATTAAATATTATATTAATTAAAAGATTTATTTCCTTTTGCACTATTTTTATTTATAATTAAAATTGTATAGAAGTTTTTTAATAATTAATAAATTAACCCCACTATTTAATAGAATGTTAATCGGAAGGATATTATTTTAAAAAAGAAATATATTATTTTAAAGCGATTAGTTATATACCTTTAAGAAAATATTTAACCGGAAAGCTTAAAAATAAAGCAATTTCGAAATAAAAGGATTATTTAATAATTTATTAAAAAGATTAAATTAAACTTTAAATAAAAACAATAGAAGAAAAGGGTACTTTTAAATAAATTAATACTTATTAAATTTGTTAAAGTAACCTTAAAGGTAATTATAATAATATTAAAAAAGATTTAAAAAACCTTTAATAATAAATATATTTCTTTTTTATAAAACGAAGACTTTAAATATATTAAGCTAATCTATTACTTAATTCCTAAAAAGCTAACCTATTTAAAAGGGTTTTTTTTAAAAGTGGAAGTTAATAAGTTATTCCTATTATAACCGGAATATAATATAATCCTTAAAATTATTACTAATAACCTTTTAAATAGCCCCCTTTAATATTAAACTTTAATTTAATATTTATTATTAAAAAAAGAAGTAATAGATAAATTATTAATTTATAGCTTTATTAAACTTTATATAAAAGTAAATACTTCCTTTATCCTTTTTACCTTTAAACTAAATTTAATTAAAAAATAGTTTTATATTAATTATTAATAGAAAAATAAATATTTAAAAGATTATATTATTTTAACGCTAGATTTAAATAGTATTATATATAATAACTGGAAGGCTAAATGTTATATTAAGCTTAATATTATTAAAGCCTTTTATAGATTAAAAATAGCTTTAAAATCCTAATATTTAATAATATTCCGGATTTAATAAAAAGTGTTTTAATAGTTAGTCCTACCCTTTAAATTAAAAATTAGCTCCATTTAATAATAAAACTTTATTAATTCTTAATTATATAAATTATTTAACCTTTTTATTAATACTTATATTAATAATGTCCTAATATTTATAGATAATAAAAAAAAGCATTAGGAATAATATAAAAAGATAATATGTCGCTTTTATAATGCTAGGCTTTAAGGAGATATAAAAAAATCCCGCTTTAATATAACCTTTATAAATTACTTAAGTATAATTTTAAAAGCTAAATAAAATATCTAAATAAACTTTAAAAAGATAAATACTATTATTAATTAAAAATTTTAAGATTTAATTAATATTTAAGCTATCCGTTTATTTTTAAGGTTAAATAATTTTATTTAAATATTTATATATTATATTAACAATATAATTAAACCTTTAAACTATTTATTTAAAAAGGATATATTATTTAAAATAAATAATAAATAATAAAGAGCTTTTAAATTTATAAAGAAGTTAGCTTATAAAGTATTAATGTTAGCCTTTTTTTATTTTAGCTAATTTATTAAAATTAAAACCAATACTTTTTAAAATGCTATTAATAAAGCTATTTAATAATAATAAAAAGATAGCATTTAAAAGCCTATAGGATATTTTTTAAAAATTATATTATTAATTAAATAAACTTATCCTATATAAAATAAAAAATTATTAATTATAGTTTAAATTATAGAGTATAATTATTTAAAGCTATTAAATATAAAGTTCTTTATAATTATTAATTATTAAGCCTTATTATATTTTATTATTAAAAAAGTCCTTTTTATAAAATAAATAAAATAGGTAAACTTTTTATTTAATTTTAATATTACCTTTTAATATTAATTTAATTAAAAAAATATAGTAATAAATATATTATTTTAAAAGATAGTTAATCTATTAACCATTAAAGCTTATAAAGCTAAAGAATATAATATAGCTTTAATCTTATTTAAAGCTTTAGGAAGGCTAATAGTTATTATAGAAAAAGAGGTAATAATATTATATAGTTTTAACTTAGTAGACTTAATTTAATAAAAAAACGAAAAATAAAGTTTAGGATATAAAGATTATTAATTAATTATTTTAAAGTAAACCTTTAATTTAAAAGTTTATTTCTAAATAGCTTTAATTAAAAAAGCTTATTATTTAATAATTATTACTTATTTTAAATAAAATAAATATATTAAAATAATTAAATAGGATTATTATTAACCCTTATTAAAATAAAATATTTAAATATATATTTATAATTATTATAATTATTAATAAAATAAAATTCCTTAAAATAAAATATTTAAATTATTATACTTATTATTAATTCCTATAGCTATTTAGCATTATATTATAATTAATAGGAAGGATATACTTTTAAATAAATATAATTATAATTATATATAAGTATTTATTAATAAATTTAACTATTTATTAATTATAATACCTAATAAGAAAAATAATATAATAAAAAATATAATATATTAATATTATAAATATACTTATTATTTTTTAAGTTTTTTAAAGGTATAGATTTTAAATAATATAAAACCCTTTATTTTACGCTTTTTAATAAAGATTAATAAATTAACCTATATTAAATACCAATATAGAAATACCTTTTACCCTTAAATATAAAAAATTATAAAGTTTATAAATTAAAAGTTAAATTAATAATTATACTTTTATATTAATAAATATAAAAATAATTAAAGCTTTTATTTATTTATATTAAATTTTATATATAATACTTTTTAATATTTAGCTATTAATATAGTATTATTAAAGGTTTTAATAGGAATTAATATAAGGAACCCTTTATTATTACTTTTATTAAATATTATTAAAAAAATAATATTTAAAAGGCTAGCTTAATAATTAATATAATAAACCTATAAAGTATAAAAGGTAACTTATAAAGTAATAAAGGCTATATAAAAGAAATAAAAAGTATAGGTAAATAAGAAGTAATGCTTAATAAATTTTTATATAAAAGATAAAGTTTTCTTAAAAAAGAAAAGCTTTATAATTAATAGCTTAATTACTTAATTAAATTCCTAATAGGTTAAACCCTTTAAAATATTTAAAGAAAAAGGATATAGCTATATATTAAACTTTTTAAAATTAATAAAGATAATTAACCTTTTTTATATAAATCAATTATATAAAGTAAGTAAAAACCTATTATTTTAATAAACTTAACTATTATTAAAATTTAAAAATATTAAAGGAGAATTAAAGTAAAAAGTTAAATAGCTATTTAAGTTATAAGTAATAGGGTATAATAAAATATTATAATAACAAATTGCTTAAAAAGGTTATAATCCTAATAATACTTAATACCTAGTAAAGAATTTTAAAAATTTAATAATTAAAATATAAAAGTTTTATAAAAAATAACTTAATATATTAAAACTATTTAAACAGTTAAACAAATGGATAAGAGCTATAATAATTAATAAATTTATTATTAACTACCCTAACAATAACGTTACTATACAAAATAGCATTATAACTAAAACTAAACGCTATAAGTAATTTTTTAACCTATTTTACACTCGTATTTTAATTTTAATAGGGGAAAGTATAACAAATATATTAAATATATATTATACCGGAATATTATATATATTATAAAGGGACATTATAGAAATATATAAAACCTATATTAATAAGGTTACGTAACCTACAATAGCTATTAATATATATATATTTCTATATATACTTATATTTTAATTTTATCTTTCCTTCCTTTCTTCTTTAGCTTAAAATCTTCGTTTATAACATTAATATAGCTATGCTTTAAATTCCCGATCATAATATATAATATTATAATAAAGCTTTAATAATATAATATTAATAATATAGCTATAGTTTAAATATCCTTTAAAAAAGTATTTTATTTTTTTATAAATATAATAGGACCTTATTTTTTAAGGAAGCTTTTATAGGTATATAGTTATAATATAGCCCTTTTTTTTATAGGTATAATAAATAATAGGTTTTTAATTCCTTATCCTTATATTAATATAAGAGGTATTACTTTTCCTATATCCTTTATTCTTATAGGATAATTATTACTTAATAGTTAGGCTAAGCCTAACTTTAATAATAGGATAACTTTAACTAATTTTGTCCAATAAGGGTTAAAAGAGGGTTATTAAGGTATAAATCCTTATAGCTTTTATTAATAGCTTAATTTTCCTTATTATAATAATTAATTTATTATAGGTTTAAAGGATAGGTTCTTTAATAATTTTTATTTATAATTTATTATTTAACTTTATTAAAAGGTATATTATTTATATCCTATTTAATAAATTATTAAGGTCTTTTATTTTTACCTTTTTAAATTTTTTTAAAAAGTTATTAAAGGATTTATTATTTCCTTATATAAAAGTTTATAATATTAATATTATAATTAAACTATTAATAGTATTATTTAAAACATTAATATAAAATTATTATTAAAATACT
Source organism: Xylaria bambusicola (assembly GCF_022495145.1). NCBI lineage: Eukaryota > Fungi > Ascomycota > Sordariomycetes > Xylariales > Xylariaceae > Xylaria > Xylaria bambusicola. The sequence goes on along the minus strand of NW_025953621.1, from coordinate 156,066 downwards.
TTTTAAAAAACCTAGGTAGGATTACTTTTATAATATATAAAAAGGAAGTTAATCCATTTCCTTTTAGTTAAATTTTTAAAGTTACTATTTATATAAAGTACTTTAGCTATTTTATCCTTTAACTTTACTTTAATAAAATAAATATAAAATTATAATATAATAAGGAAGGAAGAAAGTTTAACTTTAATCTTTCCTTTATATTTAAAAGTAAATAAGTTAATTTTAATAAAAACTTTACTTTATAATTTCTTTACAACTTATTTATTAATACTTTTTTTAAAAAAGGTAATAATTAAAACATTAACTTCCCTTTATAGGTTTTAAAGCTATTTTTATTTTTTTTTTTAAAATTAGCTTCTTTTTTATTATTATAATCTTAATATTTAATTATTAATTTAAAAAGGTATTAATATTTAATTTAGCATTTATAATTTTATTAAAGAAATTATTGGAGATATAGGAAAATATTATATTATCCAACTTTAATATAGCTATTTATAATAATTTAATAACGGTTAAGGAATAAAAGAAAAAATTAACTTATTATAGAAGTTTATCCTAAAGTAAAGCTAAATTACTAATAAGTAATATATAAAAAGTAAATAAGTTAAAAGTATAGGTAAAGGCTTAATATTATTAATTCCTAGCTCCTTAAATATAAAGAGGGAGCTTGGATACCTTTATATAGCTAACTTCTACGTTATCCCCACCCTTCGGGGTAACTTCTACCCTAGTGCTATAATGTTCCCTGACATATCCATTCTACTTGTTCGTTCAAAGCTATAGAGGCGTAGAGCCTAATCAGCGCGTCTGAATTTGCGGTAAGACTTTTAAGAGATGTTCTTATTTGAGGCAATATACTTGACTGTATGGCGATAGTTGTAGCGGCCTTCTGTCGAGTACAAGGGTCTGGTGCATTTTCCAACATCTGTACGAGAATTTCAACAATCCGCACTGGCAAGTTTGTATGTTTATGCAAAGCGTCAAGGGCACACCAACGCGACTTCTGATCATGATTGACTTGGAGCGTTCTTATAATATATGCGGCAAATTCGTCTGAAAAATGGGATCCCCTCGCTAGAATTGTTACGGCATCATCCGAAACGTCGTAGTCTGCGGATCCGAGTAATCTGTGAAGAATAATAATGGATTCTTTTGGAAAGCTTGATGTGCCATTCAAGGCAAAAAAGATGGCATCGTAAAGCTGTCTGTCGCTGCACTGTCCACTGCTTATCTTCTCAAGAAAAGTTAGCAGTATTGTGACATTCCCCCTTAAGTCTGATCGATGACTCAGGGCACGAGAAGCGAGTTTCCTCCTAAACATATCACCACCTTGGACTAACTCCATTAACTCTTTGGTAATTTTTGGGCGCAAGGTCAACTGCATCCCTATGGTATCGGCAATTAGAGACGAAATTTTCCTGTACTGAGGCTCTCTTCTCATTCGCTTGGACTCTTCTTCTTGGGTCACATCCCAATATGACAAAATATAGTCGAGAATATCTTGTGGTAGATTCGATTGATTTTTTAGGGTGCAAAAGATAAAGTATCTCTCACCATACCTATTGTATCTTAATAGCCCTTTCACATCTTTGATTTTGACTCCCGATAGGTATGTTCCATGAAACTGAAGCGCTTTAAGGATATCCATCCGCTGAATGATGGTACCTTTCTTCAGAGCTTCTGATAGAGACCTTTCAGGAAATGATTCAGTGATCAGTGGCGAATAATGTAGAGGATTGAACAACCCGGATGCTGGTGCAGGGCGTGAAAGCAATCGCAACACACGTATCAAGTCACATTCAAGAAGTAGCCACTCTGATAGTTTGGCTTCCAAATCTTGTCTGATATCTTGGCATTTACTGGTATTCGCCTCACTCAAGCAATTCATAACCAATCTTTGGTGTACTGGCCCCACAAGATCGAGAGGACTTTTGTCCATTTCTTCAAAGAAATCGGATACCCTTGGAGAATCAAGCAAGCCCGCAGTAAAGCGCCATACCATATCGTAGTGTGCACTGTATTTGTGTTCTCGAAATAGGCCCACAGCCCTCAGACCGTTGGTATTCTCATCGCCTTCGTAAGTTTGGCCTCCGCAGTACATCCAATTATTCCCATTGACATACTGCCGTACGAAATACTTTGCTGCAAAGTATTCTTGATAGGTTAGATGTATGAAATGATACTTTCTGTTATTGGCACTTTGAGATGGGTCTGAGGTGCGTAGGAAAGATAGATGCGGAACAGTCCTATCGAACAAGAGGCCTGAATGTTTCAGGGCATCATTTAGATGCCTCTTGTTGAATTCAATAATACCATGGTAAAGTCCAGCAGAGGCCAGGCGCTCAAGGAATAACTCTTCTTCCTCAATGTAAGGCTCAAGTTCTTGCCAGCCAGATGACTCTAGATGGCCAGGAGCTACGAGCTCACCTTCGTGCCTCTTTCCCAGTCGTAGAATATCTCTTTTCCACAGACCCAGTTCAATGGCCTGGTATACATCTGTCATAGTTTTGACGGTCTTCAAATTTGAGTTGTCTTTTGCCCAGAGGAAGCAGAAAGCATCGAGTTGAATTGGGATCCTCATAAGACTGTGCATGAGTGGATGGCTTCGAAAGAATAGCTGCATCTGGTTGGCTTCCTGTTCGCCCAGACTTGCTTGCATATACTGAGTTATTTGATTTGGATAAAATCCAATGGTTTCTAACTCAAGATGTATGTTGTCAGGCAGACGTGGATATGGCCGCGATGTGATTATTACATTCGGCATCTTTAACAGCTGTTCGCGAAGCATAGTGCTCATAGCATCGTTGCTACTCAAGTCTTGAGCCACCTCATCTAAACCGTCAAGGAGAAACAAAGTCTTTCCAGCCGCGAGAGAGTCGATTAATGCTTCAGCAAGGTCCTCTCTGGCCCCTTTCGAGAAAAACTCATCATAAAAGAGATCTTTTAAACCGTATCCCCTTACTCGACGCTCTGAGAGTTTCAGATTACGCAGCGGTATCCAAAGAACGCGGTCAAATAACTGGTTCCATTCAGGCCATTGACCATCCCGAAATTCGGACACAATCTTCTTGCATAACGTAGTCTTCCCTATGCCGGCGCGCCCATGAATGAGTATTCGTTTCGGCATGATATTCGTACCGTCTGTAAATTCATGGGGGCTGAAGAGAGTCGCCAAGTCAGCCTGGTTACCTTTTTCCGGCGTTTCGACCTCGAGGCGACTCTGACGTGTGAATTGGGATATTTGGAATAGTGTGTCACGATTGTTGCCTCTATCTGGGAAGGCACTTTCGGCGTGGCTAGGTCTTTCCACGATAGCCAGATTGATATAACAGTCCTTCATTGGGAGTAAATCTCCAGAGAGCCGCTCAATCTGAAGCTTCTCGTCGTTGTAGTGCCGACTATTGAGCCATTTATCCACCTGCTGCAGGGGCGTACCTGCTCGGATGGCGGCAAGTATGCAACGGATTCGATGAACAACAGCTCTGTAATCTTTACAATTGTGATTCTCGAACTTATTCATATCTCTATGCTTACGACGTAGCTCCAAAGGTTCGGGAACAAAGTCTAAGCTTGCTGAAGACTTAGTGACCAGCTGCCAAGAGTTAGCTTATCCTTGACTTCAAAGCTCTTTTTCAGTTCCTTACCACCTCGTTGACAGAGAGCAACCTGGGAAGCCATCTGGAATACCATCTCCCCGAAGGGAGCATGGTTTTCTTCGTTTCGTAGCATGTTGATATAATGTAGGGGAAATCTCGGTCTTGACAGATTCCCGTAAACTTCCATAGAAGTTCCTCTAAGCTGGATTTCTTGACATTGTTGAAAAGATTGTTGACGCGTTTACTTTGAAAATTAGCCAAGGCCTCTAGACACGGCATGGCCCAAGGAGCTATTTTCCCAAATGATGTTCCTCTGAAGGGCGTTGCTAAAAAAATAATTCCGCGAGTAGCTTCTCGAATATGACGGTAGTTACTTCCGATATCATTCGCATCCACGAGAGCCTGCGCCAGGATGATACCGCCTAAACACGATGCGATGAAGAAAAGGGGCCGACTAGTTTTTCTTGTGTCGTCTGCATGCGAGAGATGCTGTTGAATACCATCCAAAAGACGTCGGCCGTGGACCTGAAGTGTAGCTTGAACTATATCAGATGGTTCAAATCGGTCGGCGGGCCAGTCACATGTGAAGATCCGGGCTGGACCTACTTGACTCGGAAGCATCTCCACCTCCTTTAGCCAGTTGGTCCCATCTTTCCAGGTCCACGTGGTAGCCGATGTTGTATCGAGACCATGGATGGCGATGATATCAATGTCGGTGTTCTGTAACATATTAGAGTCAATAATTTCCAGATAGGAAAGGGGTTTAGCCCATGTTGTGAGAGTATGCAGAAGCAATGAGGCCTGGGGCAGCCCAAGGGAACTAACCTCTTCCGTCATTTCCGGATTCACCTGAACAAGGTTAACGCCTCCTTTTTGAGAAATTCGTTTTATGGGTCGTATGTTAATATCTTGTTTCATGGGGGACCTGGGTCGGTATAGGTGAAATACCCATAACACCCCAAGCACAATGGAACAGAGTGTGAGGAATACGATCCAGATCATAGTAAGACTAGGCGAGGTAAATGTGTTTTGTGCGACTGCTGGCGATGTTTTCATTACAATGTGCTGATTAGTTACAGACAACCATGAATTAACTGTCATTAATCATGCGTAGAGCAGTTCAGACGTGGAGAAGAATAGCCCAGAGTAGTGTGTTGTCATATCGGGGTTACACAACCTGCAGGCTGTGCTGATACGTATGGATGAAGAGGGGGTGGCTTGGGCTACATCTGCCGCGAATGTCGCTGCGAATAATAATAGCCTTTTCCCTCTTTCTCCTTCTGAGGCGTGGCAGCTAGTGTAGCACAGCGTGTGGAAAGGGGCTTAGCAGACTCTGCTCATCGGTTTAATTCGTTATCGCAGTTTAGCATTTTACTGTCTGCCCGTCATTCACAAGTCGTACACACCTTTAACAAAGCTGCTAAGCAAGCACATCTTAGCCTTTCTGCATAAAGACATATACGCTCCTCAGCTTAACCACACTTTAAAGGGGTTACTGAACTGATTTATACACTTTAAACAACTACACGTAGCATCGAACTCTATAAACCCTCTCTCAATCTACTCTACTGCCCTCCATCGCTGCTCTAGTTGCTGAACAGTATTATTATACCCACCATTCAGGATTCCCATCATGACGGCCGTGGCCTGCTGCCCATACTGCGCACCCTGCAATAAGTCGCGGTTCGCATAGCCGTATCCGACGCCTGGCGCGCCGTGCGTAGTCCCGTAGTTGATCTGGTTGATGGACCCCATGAAGTTGTGGTGGCTGCTGAGGACGTTCAGCATCTTCTGCTGCTCGAGCGCTCTGTTCGCCTCGGCTAGGAGATGGCGTATCTGTGGCACCGTCTCGATGTACACTTGTCGCCGCTGTGCTGAGAATTCTAGTAGGTTTTGCAGTTTGGGAGGGCTGGCGTTGCCGCATTCTGTGTATAGGTTGCGCATTCGTGTGCTGTACATTTCGCACACTTGGGGGGAAAGGTTAGTCAAGTCCTGGGATTGATCGAGTCAAGGGGTGTAAAAGAAGAGAAGGTATCAAGAACTACTCACCCGTGTTTCCTGCTATTTCTGTATTACGGTATTCCATCAATTTATCCAGCGGGCTATCTCGCGCAAAGTCCTGATAACACTCCGGACAAATAGTACAATCTCCCCAGCCATACCAGCGCAGGTTCGGCTTATCTTCATCGCGCATACACGGCGCAATCGACGCGTAAACAGATGCATATTCGTCGAGCGGCCTCGGGTTCTTCGTGTACCACATCTCGAGCAAGCCCGGGATGAAGTTCTTGAATCTCGGATGATTGAAATTAAAGCAACAAAGCAACTTCGCGCCGGGCGGGACATCCGTCCTGCGCTTCCAGAAGCGCGCAATATCCAACGGCTCGAGGATCCCGACGCAGCAGGCGCCGCAGACGCCGAATTCCTTCGGGTTTGAGGCGAGCGTGTACCAAACGCCGTCTACGATACCGTCGCCTTCGCACGGCTTCTCGGCATAGAGGCGATGGACAGTATCCCAAAACATAGCGTAGTCTTTCGTCTCTGCGGCCTTCGCCATCAGGATCCGGCAATTGAACCGGCCGCGTGCGCAGCGCACGTCTGCGCCGATCGGGAAGTCGGGCGCGGCTTCCCATTTGCTGTCCTCGCCTGTGCCGATGACCTGGTCGCAGTAGCACGCAAAACATAAGATGAGATCTTGTGGTCCGGCCCTGGGAACGAACCATTTCCGCCCATAGCCTCTGATACTGGCGCTCCCGGGACAAGGCCGTCCCGTGAGCCGGGCTTGCGCTTCGGCTACGAAGCCCTCCCAGTCGTTCTGCTTGGCCTTCTGCTCGTATTCCCTCTCGATAAACGGCACGGCAATATCGCAGGACCAGACATCGTCCGCTCCTTGGGAATCGGTGTGCACGCTGAGATTATGCGCGAATTGGTTCGTCAGGACCATGTCCTCGTAGCAAGCCTCGCAGGACAGGAACCCGGGGAGATCGCGCGCCATGTACCATACGATGCCATCTGCGGATTTCCCTTTGACGCCTTCGACGCCCTTGCAGTCGACAATCGAAGACCGCTTCTGCATCCACTCTACGGCTTTTCGTAGAAATCCTGAGGCGAGCGCCTCTTTGAAGATGTGGTCTTTCATCCGTGGCTTGTTGAAGCGGCATAAGCGCGGCTTGCCGTCGTCGAATCGGCTGCGGTGAAAAGTATCCTGGAATTTGGTGCCGTGGATGTGGTCTACGTAGCATCTGGAACAGATGAGATATTTGGATGCTTCCGGGTGGTAGTACCAATCTGTGGTGAACGTCACGAGCGTGTCGATACATGATGCGACTGCTTTAGGCTTTGGGAGTGCTAATGGCGGCGGTGAATATGGCTTTGGCTGAGCATTGGGCGGTGATGGAGCGGGTTTGGCAGAGTAATCTTGAGGTGGATTTGTCTGGGGTGAATAGACGTATGGCCTGTAACCTGAGAATGTGGCTGAGGAAGAAGCAGCTTGTTCGCCAGGTTGATTCTGAGTCGAGCTCGGAGCTGGAGGGACGTACGGCCTATAGCCTGAGAATGTCGCCGAAGAAGAAGCGGCTTGTCCACCGAGTTGATTCTCAGCGGAGCTTGGAGCTAGAGGAGCCTTGGGAGGGACAGGTGGTCCTGAGTTCAAGTGTAGAGACTGAAACGATGCTTCAAGGGGCTCTTGCGTAGATTGAGGTATCTGCGAAGGAGCTACGCTGGGAATAACCCCAGAGGACTCGGCAGTGGAGTTGGAACTCTCCGTTGAAGGCGCTTCCGAAGAAATTGGATTGGCGTATTCATTCCGTGAAGCTTTTTCCTGGGGGTATAAAACTGAAGCCCCATGAGATGATCCTGCATTGCTGCTAGACGACTGATATATAGGAGGATTTTCATCCGAAGACGTGGAGATGTGAAAGCCATTAGACGGTGGGGTGTAGAAGTCATTAGATGATGGAGTGTGGAAGTTATTAGACGGGGGGACGTGAAAGTCATTGCTGGGAGTCTGACCAGAGTCGGGTGTAATGTTATGGTGCTGAGCGGGCTGGATAGGGGACTGTGAGGATGGGTATCCAGCTGCAGGTCCCGCTGCACTTAGAGGGCGAGAGGGAGCAGGCGAATATTGAGGAATGCCAGGGGAAGGGTGAGGGCTTGGCTGGGGAGGGGGCCCAGGGGGCGGTGGTGGGAACGTTGTCAACACACTCGGACTCGTGGCTCCCGGAACCGGCCCTGGATGTAATGCGTGTTGAGGTGTAGAGGCATCTACCGGAAAAGCCGAGTAGGGGGGCGGTGGCGGCAGTGGAAAAGGAGGGCCGGCCTGGCTATGAGGACTAGGCGGAGCATGGCCAGCGGAGGGCGAGTAGGTGAGCGGAGTGCTAGGGTTACTTGGAGTTCTGATCTCATAACCCGCTGGTCTTGGCGGAAGCGGTGGAGGGGGACCAACGGGGCTCGACACGTAACCCGAATGCCCTGACGGCAGACGCCGCGGGGGAGGTGGGAAACTCGGGCCGGGATGTTGAGGCGAGGGGGCAAATCCAGTGACCGGAGGTCTTGGGCTCCGAGGCGGGAGCGGAGGCGGTTGCTGGTTAGAATACGACATGACGAATATTGTGCTAGTCTAACCTCAGCTGCCTACCTCTGACAACAAATTTCAAATATAACCCAAGAGTTTAGAAAAGGGTCGATTCTATCTAATTCGATGCTGACACGGTGAGCCTTCACTAGGTACTATCAAAACGACGGCGTCCAGTTGTCATACCTGTTTGGGCAATTCAGGAGCGTAATGACATGAAATCAGAAAATGCAACTAGATAGGTAGTTTCTCGGTCATGGCTTGGCGTTGTCGTAGCGTATCTACATAATGGATGATGCCTACGATGGTGCCGGATTAGGTATTACTTAAGAATTCGAGTGGCGTTTGGCTGCGCATCAATCCTGCTCGGGTCTCCATACCCGAGCTGAACAAAGGGGTGCCATGACCAAGCCCTAATGAAGCTAAGCGAACGAATCCGGTAGCAATTTACATTCGACGAGCAGAGGCTCCGTTTATATGAGAAGACGCGTTCCTCGTTTTAAAGCGATGACTTCTTATATGCTTGATTATTGAGGCATTAGACATTTGTATTGTCGCGATGCTGATGACAAATATCATCACGTGCCAAGAAGGCGAGTAAGTACACTAGACTTCATACCCACCAGGCTTCGTCTGACCTGATTGCTCGGTGTTGCAAGATGTGCGGTAGGGGTAGGTCTCCGAATAGAAACCACTTGAGTCTCTTTTAGGATGGTTTAGGGAGATCCCTACAGTACTGCGTATGATCATCCAAACTCTTGTGCGCAGCATTCGAAATCTGCTCGAAAACCACAACCTTGGCACGCCTGCGTCTTCCTTTCCCTAGTACACACGAATGCAGGTGAAATAGATGCGATTGGTAGGATGGACCTTAGGGGTGGCTTGTGAGGCTAGCGAGTTGTCCAACCATCCATACGTGGCTTGGATTGGCATCTGATTTGTGTTGGGGACTTGGGGAATTCACCTGCTGGAGCAAGCGAACCAACGATTAGTAAGGGCGAAAACGATTAACGCAACCGCGTGACTGTTCTACTTAGCAAGGTGGACACAGCACAGGAAAGCCGTGCAAGTTGTCAGCCTACCTACAGTAGGGAAGGTTGCTTTGATTGGCGCATCGGCTGTGGTGCGACGTTTGAGCAGCCCGGAGCATGGTCAAATCTATCCTCATTCCCGTTGCCGACTGCATAATAAGTACCTATCCATTCTCTCTGGCTCGATGGCCGTGTTTGCAAGCTCACTTCTGGAAATGACGGACATGTGATGGTGATGAACTTTGGGTCGAGCATGCTTCGGTGACCGAAGGATCGGCTCCCAGGCAATAAACCTTCTATGGCGGCGGCTTTTGGCGTTTTCCACAAACAAACTCCAAATGACAATATTCAGGTACTGCGTGGTGGCCTGGTAGCTTGATAGCCTGGACATCTGCCAACGCAAGTACCTACCTATTCCATGTGTGCGTCATCGTGACTCTCTATATGGCCCATAGCTAGGTATCTATCAAACGGCTGGAGTTTGCCGTTTGCTAAACAGATGCCGCCTCCCTACTTCGTAGATGCTCAGTAGGCTGTTTAGGTAGTAAACGGTTGGCTTACAGACGTGCGGCGGCATTGTCTGGGATTGATAACTCGTCTGTCATCCGGCATTGGTTGGAGCGCGCACCCAATCTGGCATGGACGGTGGTTCAGAAAAACCTCGACCTCGCCCGCGCCCCTCGGGACCGTGTGCCAATGCCAATGTCTCTGCATACACCCCGCATGCGCATATATTGTGTACGACGGCGCGTGAACTGCGGCACCAGGAGAATCCTATGAGGACTGGCCTAGGCAGCTACGGCATCTACGGCATCTACGGTACAGCCGTGTCATCTTCACCATGATTATCGTCATCTGATGGAAAATTCTCATCATGGTGGCCTATGCCCCCAACAAGACAGACCTCTGCCCCCGCCTCTACCAACTCTACCAGAGCATCGGTACCTACCTATGCTAGGATCAATAACCTTTCCGCTCGGGTTCCTGATAGATCTGCCTAGACCAATGCCCAAACCTCACGGTTCGCTCAAGATGATGACCGTTATTCACATTGAGGGGGGACCTCGACATTCATGGCTGGAAAGTGCGAGACATGGGCTCCTATGTGCGGATCACGAAGCCTTGTGCTCCTCACAGATGAAGATGAGAATATGACAGCGGTACTGTAAGAACACACACCACTTTTGCTTAAGTGCAAGTGCTTACATGCGCATGTTAGTTGGCGATACCTATAGGTATGTAGGTACAGATCAGAATGGTGATGCAACGTTGGGTGGCATAGGCATACTACCTACATGCTGTATGTTTGTAGGTACCTCTGGGTATGTACGGTATGTACAGCGTAAGTATAGCAGACGGTAGATACGTGATGTTGAACAGCCAGCGACTTCCTAGGAAGTCGGTGGCGCGCGCTATCACGTCTTTACTGCCGTGTAGATACCTACTCAGGTACCTACATACACATGGTTTACGTAGGTAGGTAGGTTGATACCTACAGAGGAGCACTACGTTGCTAGCACCAACTATTTAACTTGCTGAGTAAATGCAGCAGCCTCAATGGTATCACCGATCGCAAAAGCGTGCTAAAAGTAGAATCTACAGTACCGCGCGAGTGTAGTATTTAGGTACGGTACTTACCTAGGTTAGGTACTTACTTACTCACCAAGCCAACAGCCGCGGGTAGTGCGCTCCTCCCGCAAACCACAAACTACTGGCGCTAGCCGCAAGTCTTGAGAGTCAAAACAGAGACTCTAGTGCCCAGTTCACACTTACTAGCCATCTGCCAGCCTCTGTTAACTATGACATAAGCCCACTCACTTCCTTATTAAGTACCTACAGTACCGGTATATAGTTCTCTAGATGCCAAAGGCCCCTTATCCCGAAAGCCTTGCCAGTCAGGATAGCGCCTACCAAGTATACTGTTTGTTTCTATGGCTCAGGTTTGGGTGTTGGGACCTACAGTACGATGGAGCTGGTGTAGATATCCTAGGTAAAGTTCTGCCTATCTGTGCATACCTTAGTGGAAGGGCTCCTAAACACGTAATTAAGTACGTAGTATGTAAGTACAAGTAGGGATGTGTGTTGCCGTTACAGTGTGTATTTACAGTCAGTTCACTGTATTATCACGAAAGATTTGAATGATGAATGGCCAGAGCCTGAGGAGGTACAATATACTAGACGGTACTTACTCCCTACCCTCCTGCGATGTGAATAGGCGTGCACTGCCTTCGTCTATGCTGGTATGGGCAAGTATCGACTAGGTCCTGCCTACATGCAGCACGTACTTACCAAGTACCTATGTAGGTATCGCCCATATGCAGTTAGCCTGCGTGGCCATGCCTTGATACATGTTGCAATGGGGCCTGCTTACCCACTACCTACCTGATTTATAGTGGGTGGTAGGGGATAGGCTCGATAGGTAAGTATGTGCTCAGTGCCCACGCTCACTTAATGGGTACACTAACTCGTAGTAATTGAACCGCTTGTATGGGCCACATACAGTGCGCCCTCCTTCTGCCACACCAGGCGAGGTACTTGGGCTTTTCCCTCGCCTCTTCGAGTCGACCTCCTCCGTTTTTCCCTGCCCGCCCAGTCACCGCACTCATCATCACCACCTTCGTTCACAACCCCCAGCCTCTTGCCTGCCTGGTTCTGACTGTTAGTCCTTGGTTTTAACTCGCAGCTCGTGCATCCTCCTCGGTAGGCGCTTCCTCTGGTTCAAGGTCACTACAAAAGTACGAGCATTGTTTGGTATTTTGCTGTTATCTGTCGCCACGACTGAACCCTGGGCTGGCCTCGTGTGGCCTCGTCTTCCCCCAGTCTTCCTCCTGCTCAGTTAAAGGAGGTTCCTGACTACACGTTCCACGATCTCACCATTTCGCTCCAAGGCCCGACCGACGAGACTGTTACACGACAACCTTATCATTTTCATATCGCGTTACGCACCGCCTCGATTTTCACGAAACCTGTCATTTTTGCGTGCATAGATGATTTCTTTGCAGTAGCCGTGTCGTGAACCTGCGGATTTCAGCCGCCGGCATGGAAACCAAACGCCCTCGTTCGAGCCAGACCACCGTGTCGGTTAAGTACGATGATCCCGACTCTCTTTCACCACATCCCAGGATAAAATTTAGCGCCGAGTGCATAGAGACAAAGATAGTCACCACCACCACAACTACCAAACGAACCTATCCGCCGCTCCAAGTCCACGAGTCGAGACCGCTATTTTCACTCGATGCCAAGGAATACCCCCTCGCCCGAAAGCCAACACCTCCTGAACTCGCCCACTTCGCCTTTAGTGTCGAGAACCATGACCCCCTTCTCTTGTCCACTGAGGACGACAGTCTAACCCATCAAGAAGTATGTTAAGCCTCCCTCTCGTCGACTCCCTCGACTGGCCCTCCCTCCCTATGCCTTTGTCTTACACACATTCCAGTCCCAGCAAACCACCGGCGATGACTCTACACAGACAACCAAGGCAAGTACTGCTTTGGACGATTCATTTACGGAACTGCATTCGCCCTCGTCCAAACCTCAATCTCCATCTTCACAGGTATCATCACGGAAACCTCTTGGAACAGCTGCCAGATCAGTCTCACCTACCACAGTAGGCCCTGTGAAGAAGAACTCAGGGCGTTTATCCGTTCGATCACAAACTACATCCTATTCGAATGCCATGACTAGCAAGCTGCGACGTGGTTTATCCCGCAGCTCCCGAAACCTCGAGACTGATGGCGAGGCAAACACAAGTGAATTTAGCAGCGTTTTCCCAGTCACGCCTAACACCACTGATCCTCCTTCGAGCATTCTTAGCCAGCCACCCAAGCTTCGGCGCACGAATCTTGACTCGTTCGAGACCCCCCAGTCCGAACCAAGCCAGCAGCCGTCCTTTTTTGACATCTCTAGTCCGACCGGTAGTGATACTCACACCGCCTTCGGTAACGTGGCTACTCCCCCGGTTACCGACGCGGATGTGGAAGCCGAGCCATTTGTTGATGCCGACGAATCTCTCCAGCGATCCATCCGAGCTCTGCATCATCCACGGCCGATCAACACCATTGTAGCCCAAGATGCCAGCCTACCTAGTCCACGGCTGTCTCCGACTCTTCAAGCAGCTCAGTTACATACCTTGGGTCACGACGAAGACGGCATCCATGCTGAAGATGAGCCATCTGCCACTTTGAGTGAGGAGAGTCAGATCCCAAACGCATTAGATGATGATTCCGACCCCTCATCTATACTAGCTGAAAATGAGTCCATGGCCATAACTCGTTATGATGGGTCCCAGGGGAGCCAGGCGACGTTTATGAACAGCCGCTCCATGCTTGAATCATTCGACGCGATGCCACCAGAAATGCAGTCCTTCATGATGTATCAGTTTCTTAGACGATGTTCCAGGAAAACTCTACATGTCGTTGCTAATGCTGTCAATCCCGCATTGAATTGCGACATTCTGCAGTTCCTCCCCTTGGAACTAACTCTTCATGTTCTCTCCTATCTTGACCACCGAGACCTTTGCCGTGCTGCACAAGTTTCCAAGTGCTGGCGAGGCATCATCGACAGTAATGAAACTGGTTGGAAGGAATTATTCGACCGCGACGGATTTGTTTTGGGTATCGGTGAACTGGATAGAGCCATCCGTGAGGGCTGGGGTTGGCAAGATCCTGTTGGGCCTGAGGGCTGCGAACGAGATTTCAGTCTACAAAACCGATTAACCTCAACGGAAAACGAACTTCGTTCATCCAAACCCGACCCTCCATTACAGAAACTACGATCTTCGAAGCGAAAGAGAGCATTGAATAACTTCAGTTCCGACCGATCGAAACGCCGGGCTAGTAACCAAGATAATGTCAAAGATGATAGGACATATACAGGCAGCAAAATCAATAAGTCTGAAGGTCCCATTTCCGCCGCCAATGCTGCCGCGATTGCGGTACCTGATCCGCATGTTGGTCTACCAAGCTTGAGGAAACTCCATTTGTTCAAGTCTTTGTATAGGCGTCATTACATGATCCGTAAGAGTTGGACAAGTGGAAAAGTCAGACCTGGACATGTTGCCTTTGCAGCCCATCCGCGACATGTCATTACCTGCTTGCAGTTTGACGATGACAAGATCATTACCGGTAGCGACGACATGTTAATACACGTCTATGATACCAAAACCGGAAAGCTACGAAAGCGACTGGAGGGCCATGAGGGTGGTGTCTGGGCTCTGCAATATGAAGGCAACGTTTTGGTATCTGGCTCGACCGATCGTTCAGTTCGCGTATGGGATATCGAGAAAGGTCTCTGCACACAGGTCTTTTATGGACACACCAGCACTGTCCGATGTCTACAAATATTGATGCCTACCAAAACCGGCAAGGTGGAAAACGGCCAGGATGTGATGATGCCCCAGAAGCCATTAATAATAACTGGCTCCCGTGATAGCCAACTGCGCGTGTGGCGTCTACCCGAGGCGGGCTCTAGAAGATATATACAAACTGGCCCGCCTGCCAACGACGCCGATTGCCCCTATTTCATTCGCACGCTACAAGGTCACACCCATTCCGTACGTGCGATTGCTGCCCATACAGACACTTTGGTGAGTGGGAGCTACGATAATACTGTCCGTGTGTGGCGCATCAGCACAGGAGAGACTGTCCATGTCCTACAAGGACATACCCAGAAAGTGTACAGCGTTGTACTGGACGTTAAACGCAATCGCTGCATATCAGGGAGTATGGATAGCTTTGTGAAGATTTGGGATCTGGAAACGGGTTCCTGCCTGCATACACTAGAAGGCCACTCTCTACTTGTTGGCTTACTCGATCTCCGGGATGAGCGACTAGTGTCTGCCGCTGCTGATAGCACCCTCCGTATCTGGGATCCGGAACAAGGCCGTTGTCAAGCTACCTTGACAGCGCATACGGGTGCCATCACATGCTTTCAGCATGATGGGCGCAAAGTTATAAGTGGCAGTGATCGGAATCTGAAGATGTGGGACACACGTACGGGCGAATGTCTTCAAGATCTCCTCACAGACCTTAGTGGGGTCTGGCAGGTCAGATTTGATGAACGTCGCTGTGTTGCAGCTGTCCAGAGGGACCACTTGACATACGTCGAGGTAGGTGATCATGTTTCCTCGATTATGTCAACGATAATAAGGCTAACACTTATCTCACGTCTAGGTCCTCGATTTTGGCGCTATTCGGGACGGTAAAAAACCTGAGGAACTCGGTAAACGCATTCTTCTCAACGCACCCGAAGTACAGCGCATTATGGAAGAAGAAGCTTAGAAACTCTATCACACATCGATCGAATAGCATTCAACTGAAAGATATCTCCGGACAACCATGAATGGGCTTTGTGGACTTTGGCCGCTTTCGTTAACGGTACCCCACAATTCCACCGATGTAAACAGCCATATAAAAGCCTGCAAGAGTCCTGTCCAAAATTAGCTAGGAGCGGCTGCTCCTAGTACACAAGAAAGAAAAACGAGGGAAGAAAACCACACCATCCAAAGTTGAATACTAGCCACAACCGGCTAGTTCAGGCTGGACATATTGTTACTACGACAAAAGACGTGGCACCCTTACCATCTCTGTTCAGCTTCTCAGCAAAGGGGAGCTAACAATTGCATTGTTTGCCTCTATTCAACATGCTTCGCATATATGCTCGCATCATCGTTTTTTTGAGCTAGGAGAGTTACCTCGAGCTTATGGTCCTATCTGCCACCAAAACTTTCTAATACAGAGGGAAGCATGTCGCTTGTTTTGTTGAAGCATCCATTTGTTAGTCTGGCATCATTCATGGCGAGCATTAATGACGCTCATGAAAGGCGTTCCTGGTGGCTTTAGTCCAGAGAAACAGAAAAAAGCATATTCAAGGCGTAATTGTCATTTCTGGGGGGGTCAGAGCCGCCTAGGCAGGGGCGCGGCGTTATATTCGTGTTTACTTAGCTTTTGAAAGTAGCTGATGGGTATTGACACGACATTCTGCCTACGCCAAGGCATATATACCAAGGCATTCTAGCCGATCTCATATTTCCTATTTTGTAATTCTGATATCAATCCATTGTGCCAATGTCCTACAATATTGTGCTCTCGTGTGACGTTGTCGAAACGACAACATCGGGTGCCTCACATGACTTGATGTTTTGCCAGCTTGTTGTAGTCACGCTGCAGGTTGGCGTCAGCGTCAAGGCGGCAAATTGACTGACCGTTGTACTGTGCATTGCATGCATTAGCCTCGAACTCGTCGGCGATATGCCAGAGGACGTTCTTTGTTTTGACTCTTCTTGTCTTTACTACGTTCTAGATGTCTGGAGCCTCTCGCCTCTCTCCCTCCTTTTCTATGCATGTTCCCCCTTTCGTCCCCGCTCACTTACCTATCATCACAAGCCCACGTCTGGTTCACAGCGACCCGCCACTCGTCCCAGATCACATGGGCGCGCGTCCTCACGGCCCGCTGGACGCCGTCCGCACCCGTCACCGCGCGATCCACGCACTGGTACCACACACGGCTGTCGTCGGCCCAGTTCCCGTCGCCGTCCATCATGTTCTGGATCGCGCACCCCGTGCTCACGCCCGTGCTCGCGTTCTCGAGGACGAAGACGAGCTGGGTTGTGTTGGGCTGTGGGGCCGGGGGCATCGGGTTGTCGCTGGTTGTGTACCGGAGGTACGCGAAGGAGCTGAATGTGAAGGAGTTAGGGGCCGATGGGTCTGGACATTGGGATGGTGAGAGGTTGGGAGCTTGGTGTACGGGGTGAGGTTTTGCGATCGTGAGGGGGATGAGGGCGATGATGAGGGATGTGAGAATATGCATTTTCACGATCGAGAGGGAGGATTTTCTAAGATGAGGAGATTGTTGGATCTTGGGGAATAGCACAGCAGCGCTTCATAACTGTTCGAGACCTTGTATTTATTTCGTTTCTACTGCTTTAGAAACCAAAGGTGCTGCTTACTCACCTACTGGAGCCGGATAAAGTCCACGAAAGAATCACCCATGCTTTTCCTGAACTTGGGTCTCCGTGTTGCATTCAGACTACGTGACGTGTTTACTAGGACGAAAGTGTATGGCAGAGGTGGGATTAAGCTTTCCATCGGTCGGGTTGAGTAGTATCCCGTGTTCTTTATCCATATCGCTACACCACAATGCTCAACTAGCATTACTGTTCATGAGACATGCTAGCTCGGTTGGTTGTGTGCGCACGGTTCTTCTCACTTTTAGTAGTTTTAGGATACCTCCTCAGTACAAATCTATTCGACTAGGTCGCGTTGGCTATTTTTGGGTCAACACGTGGTAATATAATGTATTTGTAGACACGTAAGGTAAGTAGGATACCATATGTTGCCATTTTCATACCCATTTACAATCATGCTACCTGTTCAGTTTTGTACATTTCGGCAGCCAATATTCATTTTCCTCAAGTATGAAACCTTATGTAAAGATCCCAGTGGTGACCTGTAATGGTGTCAACCTTAGTTTTATCAAGTGCCAAAGACATAGCCAGACGATGAGACACATCTGTTCTCTAACTTGACTACAACCTCCTAGCACAGTCTATAAGCAACTGCTAGTGTGTTTTCTCAGACCAGTGACACAAATTCTCTATATAGTTCATATAGTGAGAGTACTGCGATTCTAGAGAAGAACAACATTGGGAACAGCAGCACCCAGAAGGAGAGATATCGTTCGAATTCCAAGTTACTGGAAAGAAGAAGCATGGCAATGATAATGTTCCCAAAGGTTGAGAAAAGGAACATGAAGAGCTCAGCCACGTATTTCAATCCCCGCCGCTTTGAGAAATTCTCTTCTCTGGTCAAGCTGCAACTGGGCTGCGACGCGCCATTGTGAGTTGGAGGGTCGCGGGCCCTCAGTCTTAGCAGGTTCAATATCCTGTCATGCTATATCGGTAGTCTCCATTAGCAGGTCGACTCGTTTAGCAAAGGTTACAACGGTCATCCTCACCCTCAAGGTATTCTCTCTACTACCTAAAGTGGGGCAATAGATGGCCTCTCGAGTGAACGGGGATTGACACATCGGATAACGCGTCAAGGTCTCTAGACACTGCAGAAGGTCAAGAGTCAGCCAGCCCTCATCCTGGACAAGGGACGCTTCATGAGTTGTTAAAGATACCTTCTTGCAAAAAGTATGTCCCCATGGGCAACCTGTGCGAGGCTCATCCATAACATCAAGACAGATGGCACACGTGAACTCGTCGACCAGAGCGTCGAGGATGACAGAGTCTGTCATGACGAGCTGCTTGCTTGGTTCCATGATGTAGCATCTCTTCCGGCGCCCATCAATCAGGGATTTCAGTCGATCTTAAATTATTCGGAATTTGCGAAGACGGGGCAAGTTGAGCCAGAGTCTGCCAGATACTATCTCTGCCGTCTCAGAATAGCCCTGCTTCAAGTATACTCGTTCGGAGACCGGCCCAAGGCAGTTTGGTCACTTCGATGGTATGTCTAATAATGAGAACTTGATCCTTCTATCAGTGCGATTATTCTTTAAACCCCTAGACCTTGCAGTAGCTGCGATTCATGCCATTGATAAGTTTCTCTACACCATGTATCTAGGGCTGTACGGCAACATTCATGGTATGAGAAACAATTTAACTATATTTCTTTAACTTTAAAAGACACCGTTGATTCTTGCTAGTTAAGGTTCAAGTACTATTACTCATGTGTAGTTAGTAAGCTATAGCCTATCGAACACTCTAGCCAACTTTGATAGAATCCCCCGTATGCGATATGTAGGGGGTGAAGGCAGCGCGGGAGACATATCGTGTGTTCCCACATCCACTGGAGTATCTTCTTCAAATGAGCCAGCACATCCTACCAGACGGCCAACCCGCCAATCGTCCTCTTCATTGCACAAGAGCTGTCGCACACCAACTTCAAAGTCTGAATCTCGTCTAATCTCCAACAAATCCTTCCATTTAGGGGCGAGTGTGTCCAATTCACGCTTGGTACACTGCGGGACTTTGTGGCCAATATACGCCGCAAGGTCACATTTGCATGCCAGCTCTAAAAAGGAGGTGATCCCTGCAATATCCAAGACGCAATCTACAGCATGGGAAAAGTCCCACCTACTAAAGGCTTTCGTGATAATAGACTCGAGCTCGTCTAATACGTCGACTTCAGCGTTTCCAGAAAGTGTCTCGCTCTGGTGAGCATAATACAGAGTTCCTAGCACCCACTGCTTAAGATATGGTTTTATATATGTATAGCGATGGAGGTGCATCAAAGACCGTGCCTGACCCAGGTTCGCTCTAAGTAGAATCCTCACAGGATCGAAGTCGCCACCAGCGATTCCCAGCAGCTTTTGTTTGATTTTAGATGTTTGAAGAAAGTCAACGACCGTACGGTGGAGGAAGCCTACTCGCTCTGCGAATAGAACCGGCGCGTCGGGATCAGGTGTAATGCATATCAGATCCTTACAACGTGCAATCAATTGTCTTTTCTTCGTGCCGAAAGCTTCTGCCTCATCAAAGTTCACATAAGGCCACGTCCTCAGGAACGGGAGCGGCTCCGCAGAGAGCGGCTCGTCTCCGAAATCCAGGAAGTAGAACGTGATCACTGGGAACGAGGTTCGGGCATAACTCATCGTAAGGAACAGACGCAATACCCTCTTAATGTATACCCCTTCGATGGTGCTGAGCATTCGGTCGAAATAATCATGCAAATCGCTCGGAAGTTCTCGAAGTCGACGTTGGAGGTCCAAAATTGTGTCCTCGTTACCCAGCCCGCGTAGGATAGACTGCACGACCAAGAAGACCCAGAGGAACACGCCATCAGCTCGCTTAGTTATTTCGAGGACCAGCTCACCCGCTTCACGCCTGTTGCGCTGTTGGAGGTTATTAAATCTCGTGCTTTGCTGTAGGTTATCTTGAATAAATTGCCGAATATCCCCATAGGTAAGATCCTGCAAACAAAGCTTCGAGGGGTTAACCTCGAACGCATCCGAGAAGTCAAGCCAGGGCCGACTAGATGCGCAGATCTTGATGCTTTTCAAAGCACCTATTCTGCGGATCACGGTGACTAGCTCTGCGTGGTCCCCATCATATTCGTCAAGCCCATCGATGAAGAGGCAAATTTTGCAACCTGTTTGTCCCGAAGCGCCTACAGCATCCTCAAGAGTTCTTACCAGCTCGGCGTGACTCCAGGGGCTGAAGCTGTCTGAGTATTGGGCATTCCACCGATTGGCACAGGCAACTTGAACCAAGTCCGTCCGCTGAGTTAGAATTTGGAGAAGAAGGGCTCGGAATAGGCCCTCCTGGGACTTCTGAAGATAGGTACCAGAGCTCCAGAAAAAGTGTTTGGCAATGACAAGTGAATTTTGGCCTGCCCATTCTTTTAAGTAGCGAATTGTTAATGGATGAGTCGCCAGAAACTTCATAAGGGTCGACTTCCCCGATCCTGCCTTGCCGGAAATCCAATATATGCTGTTGTCCTCGCGTAGCCATTCGACAAAATTCGCACTCTCCTGCTTGAAGACCCATTCCATCGTGTTCTTGTGTGTCTCGGCGATAGCAAACTCGCGATCTTTTAGCTGACTAAAGTACAAACTCTTTAGTATAGAGTTATGCTTCTTTTCAGCCCAATCTTCTACGCGCCGTACGTAGTCGATGAAATGATCCCACTCAGGTCTTCGTTTAGTCAATTTTCGATGCTTGGCAGTCTGCTGCACTTTAGCCTTATTACGTTTGTCCTTTCGAGAGCGCTTAACACGACCTATGGTCTGTTCCTCGTCTACATGCTTAGATATTCTTTCCAGGTAGTCGATTATTTGTTGGAGGTCGTTTTCTGTCGTTATTCGGAGTTCCTCGCCAGCGGCGGTAAGGGTTCTCAACGTCACATGGATCTCTTGTTGTTGCTGTCTGTAAACAGTCAGAAATAGAATTACTAACCGGAAGTCACCTATGAACAACCTGACCTTATTAGTATAATTAGGTGCGCGGAGACCTGGCCGCGAAGGTCGTATAGCCTCTCGGAAAGTTGTTTTAACTTGGATGATTTCAGTAGGGTTCTGGACACCATCTCGATGGCTTGGATAATAGTAATCCCAGAAGTGTTAACCTGGAGACTGTTGGTGATGGTCATGATCTCATCAGATACCGCTAGGCATCTTTTTGTAAGGCCATCAAGTGTCTTGTCCGACGCAGCTCCATCCTGAGCCTTCGGGTTTGATATGGAGATGCTACAAAATGACTGTTGCACATCGAGAACAATGGTTTCCAGCTCGTTCGTCTCCATGAAAGTGTGGTTGGGACTGTTAAGAATTTCCGGTATTCTCGTCACTAGAATAATGGCGTATTCGAGAAACTGAGCAACATTGCCTGCAAGCGCCACTGCTGCCAACGCCTCCATTGCAAAATGGGCAGAGAGCGCACCCCGCAGACCTCACGTAGAGACGGGTCAACCTGTAGACGGTTCATAGGACATCAATCTCATACCTGACATGAAATAGCCTTGCGAACTTTGAGGTAGTTATTGCATGGTAGAAACTATGGACCCCACTGCTATTGTAGAAGAGAATGCGCCTGGCTGATATATTAGCGTGAATAAGGCGACGAGGCAACTAGACAGACCGGCTGGCAGTCGCCTATCTTTGCTGCTGAGAGATTTGGATCAATAGAGTGTGCTATTAGCGGGCGGCGGGGGGTTTGGAGAAAAAAGGTGTTGCAACAGTTGGAGTACTGTAGGTGATACGAGAGGAGGCTTATATGGACAAAGAGGGTGGGTGTAATTGGGGGCCGACTTTTGGGTAAGGGGCAAGAGCTGGCAGTGAGACCGCAGCAATAAAGTGAAAACCCGCAATGGGTTGTATTTTATTGCCCCTCGCTTAATCACGTGAAGCTGTCGAGGATTATAGAGATTTGAGTCTTTTTCCTCTTCAAGGTGAAATAATAACTCGTCCAGCAAAGCCAGATGAGTTGGCATACTGGCTGCTGATCGGAACACAAAGTGGATGGATGCATACATAATAAGCCTGTCTGGTGGGTGACATGGATGTCGCTGTTACTCTACCCATTCTATATGCCTGGGATGAAATCTTCGAACTTCTGTTTTCCGAGAGAGTGAGAAAGAGGCAAAGAGGCTTGTTCAACTTCTGCTAGGCGGTATCGAGCTCATCGGCAACTTAATGGGAACTTTGCGCAGTTCTCCGTTATCAGTCAGGTTGTCTATTACTCACCCTTCATGTTAACGGATTGCCTAATCCGATAAAATATTACATTCATTTATCACACTTGCCGGTTACCTTTTATAGTATTTATTAGGATATATATGCAATTACCTAAGCAAACCTGTATGACCTCCGAGATTCGGAACTGAGTAATTATGTGGAAAGACTGAAGGCCTCCGGCTTGTTACGGAGCGTGTAGGCATGTTGGAACCTGTCAGCTTATTGGGGCGAAGCCCATGCTTGTGAATGGTAGGGCCGAGGCGGCATGGCATATTTGTCTTCATGCCCCTCCATTATGTTTAAAGCGTTTTACGATCAAACTTCACACCGTATCTCCAACGATGGTGTGCGAGATCAAGTGAAAGACAGTGCAGCATAATGTACATTTGCAAGCCAGGCCTACGCTCGCCGCAGCGATTATTTGATGGTCGTCTGGGCTCAGATCCTTCAAGTGTATACTATTAGTTTGAAAGCTGTCTGGCTATTCGTCGCAGACAGTCTAACGGCGTAGCATTTTACGTGCACGTTCATTAAGTCTTTCTAGCTAGCAACATGAATCCACCTGCCCATGGCACAACATCCTTGGTCGTGTTTCGGACCCATTCGTTCTGCCGTGCTAACACTTCTTCCAAATGCCTTTCTCTTTCATTCAGTCGTGGAAAGGGAAGGTCGGGGACGTCTTTTCCTAAAAACGCACACAATGGAGTGGAGATAGTTCAAATAGTCGAGTATATAAGGAGAGGAAGGCCCCCTCTTAGTATGAGAAAAGGCAGGAATCAATATCATTGAGTCCTTACCCCTACATTCTACCTATCTGCTATCTACTTGCTACCTACTTGCTACCCAGCTTCACTGAAGGGGTACTAACTCCTGACACTAACACAATCATTCGCATTTGCGTAAACGCGGTCTTGGAGAGTTGAAAATAATGGCTTAATGCACAGGCATTAATTCAAGCCATATTTTCCTCACACTAAGTTAGGATCTAGCCAGGGATTCGAGATCATGTAAGTACTTCATTCCTCAGGTGTCCCTACTCTACAAACGGAGCTTATATGCATGCTGCTAAATCGCTTCATCTCAGGAATCGAAAGAATAGCTAACTCATTCATATCTTAAAGTTCACCTAATTAAATATATCTAATATAATAAAAAATAATTAAGAGACCGTTGAGGTATTTATGTTCAAGATAGCGCCACTCTCAGAAAACATGGGTAAAGAATAAAATATTCAATCCGTCGCTAGCTTTACTCTGTTCACCCCTCAATATCTTGTTATCTACGTGGCGTATGCAAATGATCACTGAAAACATTGTAGTCGATGGACACAAAGCCAGATTTATCGACACTAAGCGGAAAATGGTGATTGGGCCGTGCGGTCGGATTGGCCCCCGATACATATCGAGTATTTCGGTCGTCCTGCGAGTTTAAATCTATTAGTTTTTGCCTAGGCATGTTAATTGCGCGGCCGATGGCGTTATGCCCCTCGTCGTCATCCAGATCCTGGATCTCGTCAAAATCATGATCATATTCCTCATCACTTTCTAACGTGAAGCGCCGCGGTTCAAGGTGGTACATTTTGATGAAAAAGTCCTGTATCTCGTCATCGTTCATGCCGACGGTAGGAAAAGGGTTGTTTTTATCATGCCAGCCCAGCCTAGTCCAGACACTGAACCCTGGAAACTTGGGGTGGCACAGGTTGTGGTAATAGGGAATATTATGCGGGTCGATATGATCGGCGACCACAACGAAGTGGACGAACCATGCCGTGGATACGTACTCGATGAGTACGCCCTCATCATTAGACAAGACGTGGTTTTGGGAGGCTACCTGCCCCATCAGATACAAGTAAGTCACACAAAGGTCGAGGAGAAGGGCGTGGCATGACTGGTGAGAAAAAGTATATTGCCAATCACAGCTTGTTGGACCTTGGATGACGTTCCAGTCATTATCGGCAGGCGCTATCTCCTCTGAATGGAGACCTTTCACTTCTTCTTCCAGCAGGAACTCCCGGGCCGTCTCATGGACAAAATATACTTCGTTGCAAATTATTCGGACGAAATGGCCGCCAAGAGATCGTATGTTATTCTCGAATGGATATACGATGTCATTTGCTAACTTCTTGATGCTTTGCAGCCCAGGTCGAAACGGCTTGGTTGGCTTGCTTAGGGCACTATGTTCTGCCGTCAATGCCAGGGCGACACTCAGCTCTCCGACCGTCAAAGGACGTGCGGCAGCGAGCAGAATACTGAACATTTTTCTTGTCTTCGGGTAATCTGGTCGTTTCCTGAGTATCTCGGCGAAGATCTGGTCGACCGTTCGACTTTGCAGAATTCTATCCAGTTCGCTTTTAGATGCTCCAGACTCAACCTTTTCTTTAAGTAGATCGATTATCAGAGTAATCCAGATGAAGGTTCTGTCAGCACGTGCAATGAGTTGCTTCTGTATATCGTAAAGAAGAAGCTCCGGAAACCCCTGATCTACCAGATCGGCTATTGCGGCTCGGACAACCAGAGAGATATCGGCGCTAATCAAGTCAGACTCGTCTTCACCCTTTAGGCGGATAGCACAATATTGAGTAGCTGGTTCATCCTGATTCAGCTGTTGCCGGCCAGTATTATGCACAGACGGGTTGAGTCGGTCGAAGACGACTTTAATCCAGTTCTCCGGTCGACTGGCAATGAGAATCTTCATAAACCCTCGTTTCAGAGTTATAGGTTTGGATTCTCGATCAAGTCGTTCAAGTTCTCGAAAATACGAACGAAAGAGCAATAGTAACTCTTCCTTTGCATCAGCCTCACATTCGTCTAGACCATCGATTAGACAGATTGTTGTATGGCGAACAGGAGGTGTATAGCTTCGGTCATCATCATCTTCTGCCGACGGCGCCTGCACGGCGTGTATCAGGAGTTCCCAGACGTCCTGAAGCGTATCCATGCTTTTGTCTTTTGCTGCGGCTTGAACTGTCGGTATAATACTACGACGCGTCACGAGCAGTTGGCGTAGTATTCCACGAAGAGCGAAAATTGCGCCCCTCTGCCGCTGATTGTCGGATTTAAAGAACCAATAACATAGGTGGACATGTTTCGACACGACAGTTGATTGAAAGTGGTCAATCAGAAAAGACATCATGACAGACTTGCCGCATCCTGGATTAGCTGATAACCACAGCAGTGCTGGCCCCTTTGATTCGTGCCAGCGTAGGAACTCGGGGTGGCTTAGAGCCCAAGAACATGTCCCCTGCGTTGGAGATGGGTTCCGATCTTTATGTAATAGATAGTCCGGTGCCCCTAGGCCTTCAAGCAACTCCCGTTCTCCAAATTCTTGATTGAGCCCTTTCCAGTGCTTCAGCATTCGTCTGAGATTCTCCAGTACAACGGGCATGCGGGAATCACTGCTTGTGAACCTGCATATCGAGCGATGGTTGCCGTTAATGGGAACCACTGTCTCTCCTTCAATACCCAGAACAGCAGAATGGCGATCTACGACCTATCTCGTCATTAGATAAGTTCTGTCGAGTGATTCGCTCCGATATTTCTTACCACTGAGCTCATAAAGTCCATCTTGTCGGTTTCATAGAAGCTACATATTTTAAAATCATATTTACGATTCGCATAAGTGGTTGTTATGTCGTCGAGTACTGGTGAACCTCTCTCAAGCTCTTTCAGTAGTTGTGTGTTTGTGTTAGTGCCGAATGAAGCAGCCTTTAACACGCGACTCAACACAGTCCCCAGAGATGCAATGCTAGATCCTCGATGAGGGGTTCCGAAAAATGCCACACCTGCGACGGCCACGAGCAAACGGTTGTAACAGTCCTTCTGGTAGGCTCGGTTACATGCCTAGAGAGAGACACAATTGTTATGAGCGGTGTTTGCTTAGTACCAGCATCGATCATGATACGATAGTGACTTACCTGCTTAAATACAATGCCGCCCAGGCTATGACAGACGAAGAGCATTGGCCTATCTTGCTCTACTTCACTGATCCGTTTCGCCGCAAGGCTCTCCAATAGCTGCCCGGCGAAATCTGCGACGCTGGAAACCGATTTACTGAACTGAACGGATGAGTTATAAGAAAAAGACATAACACGTGCGGTCTTCAGATGCTTGGGGATGTAATCCCGCAGCCAGTTGGTCCCCGTTGCTTCATCTGTCCATGTCGTTTTCCAATGGCCGTTGAGACCATGGATCGCTATGATGTCAATAGCCTCAGTATCGTGCGCCTCTTTATCAACTAGAATGTGCATGCCCCATTCTGAAGGATCTGCGGGCTCAAACACCTTCGCCCAGGATAGGCCAAAGCGAGACCCACGACTCATGGTATCATCGCTTCGCGTTCTCAATTGTTCGAATCTTCTACACTTCGATCAAAGACACTAATTAGCGGGTTAAGCAAGGTTTTTGGAGATGCCGCAACTGGCTGACGGCGTTCAACGATGAAAATAACTGATACAAGATGATTTCATGACAAGCGACAAACCGCATTGCTGCGCCCCGCTCGACATCTAAGCCTACCTACGCACCAACCAATGCACAGCCCGTATGTACGCCACATAGTCTTCAGCTTACCTCTGACATACGTTCTAATTCGTTAAGCGATTGGGGGCCAAGGACGCGTCGGTTGTGAAGATGACAGAGCTTTCTTCGCTTCAATTTCCACTTAAGCTTGTCGCATATCACCGGTTCCTAATACCAATCAGAGTCCACCGGCAAATGGCGGACCCCCTCTTGATCACTGCTAGTATCGCCGGCTTGGCATCTTGAATAGTCGCATACATGCTATATTCATCGAGATGAACTAACAGTTGATGCTGGTGATGCGAACATGAGATACGGTATGCATTATGCTTTGTTGGCTAGGTAGGTAGGTCAAGCCGATCCAGGGTCAGGCAATTTCTGTCTGTCGTAGGAATGGATGCGTCGATGCCAGATACATCGCTCGCTTTTGCCTCGAGATCGGACTCAAAATATTCTTCGAACATGGCTGGTAGATTCTCGAGATTATATTGGCAAGAGAGCTGAATACGGTGCGCTGCAGCGTTTCGTCTATTTCCATCATCAAGGCTGCTCGACTTTGGGACCGACATCGAGGTCGGGGGATCCTCACGCTGTTCATGCGGCTAGACGCCCAGATCCCGTGCGCCGACCGAGACGGCGCGCAGCGGAGCGCGCTGACGGCGGCATGGGCATCTCGGTGTGTCGTGCACTAGGTACCTGATCGCCTCACGGTTCTGCGACGGACATCCGCTTGCCAGCGGGCCCACAAGTACGTAGATTCGTGTGGCTGAGTACTATGCGTCCTCGGCGGACCGGTCGGCCTGGAGCGGTTACGAAGTTTTGAGAATGTGAAAAGACTAATTCGCGAAGCCATGATTGATCTACGAGTCCAAATGACTCACCTTATGGGTTGAGACACGGTGATGCGGAAACCGGCTCAGAGGTTGTCCGAGCCCTTATAGCAGCGGATGATGATGAGGTCCGTGACGAGAGATTCCTTGGAATCATGAGATTACCGAGGATTTCTTCAAGCTTGCGAAGCCAAAGACTATGCAACTGGAACATTTAGAGAGGAAAGTCAAGCTAGTAACCTGCGCTATGCTCAATTAAACTAATAGTTATGACAGTATCCATAACCATAAGCGTAGTAGTGGTGTAGAACGGCTAAGTGCCACCTTGACTATAACCAAGGGGTGAGCTTGAATTCAATGCTACCAATCTGCCTATTAACAAGATCTCAACTGCTGTTTTTGGGATGTATCAAGGTATTGAGATTGAGAATCTGCCATGGTGAATATGTGTGACTCAGCCAGCGGTTCAACTTGAAGCTAAATGGTTTCGATCTGCTGACTTATCGCGACAGTTCAACGGATCTGCCGCTTCTGACCGCCTTTTCAGAGGAAAGTCTAAGCGAGTCTAGGTAACCTAAACCCCATTTCCCTAGCGAACTAAGTTTTTTCTCCCCTTCACTAAGCTGCGTGGCGTAGGATGTTAAGAAATCATAATTAGCCAACCTGTCATCACTGGACCCATAGCTCAGCGGTAGAGCATCTGATTCCAGCTTGCAAGTTCATCAACTGCCTCCAGAAGGTCATCCGTTCAAATCGGGTTGGGTTCAATTCCTAATAATGACTATCTTTCCTTCGATGGAATGTTATCTTTTGTGTGTTTTGTTTTATTGATTCCCTTTCCCTAGAAGCGAATGCCATCTTTTTTGTTTGTCAGCCAGTGCAATGTTAGCGCGTCGTACTCTGGTCCGGAGGTCAATCATGAATCGGGCCAGCTTCATTTCCCCCCTATTTGTCACTATACATACATGTAGTAATCGACGGAAAAAAGATCTCAAGGTGATTGCTGTACACTAGTTATCGTATAGCGCACTACATCCCTTACGCCAGAAGGAAGAATAACTTCATCGGTTGAGGTCTGGTTACATCTGCGGGCTTAGGGTGTGTAGGACTAAGTAGCAGTATATATCGCAAACCCTCATCTTGCCGACGTAAACACTAGGTTTCAGAAGCCTATGCATCAGCGCTTTTGTGCAAGACGCGGGGTTCGTAAGAAACGCAACCAAGTGATAAGGAAGTTGAGGACCAACTCCGAGGAAGAGCTCCGACCTTGGTATACTTCGCAACATGAATACCTATAATAAGTAATACAGCCAGCCTACGAATGCCAATGGAGTACAGTTCTTTATATGTAATAGGCAATACAGTGATATACTTTATATAGTTGCTCCGCCTTTATCTCTCAATGCCGTCAATTGATTAGCCTCTTTTGGTTTATATCTAGTTGCGGAAGGCTTCTGGCATATGCTCCCACTTTGAACTTTTGATGGAACCTCATGTAATAGTTTATTTGTAGTTTTTCTACTAGTAAATCCTTAACCCAGGTGTTACACGCACAACCGCTGTGCCTGCTGAATATGCAGTACGCCTTACGCTTCGGCCGTACGGAGGATCATTGCAGGCTGTTCATGATCTAACAGAGACATGCAGGCAATATTGGGCAATATTGGAAAGTGAGGTTGTACAGACTTCGCTTCTTGAAACAGACCCCAGAGACCTAGGTGGTCTAGGCTGGCAGACCAGTTGTATATAGAGTCGAGTCAAGGACTTGTGCAGCCCTAGTTGATCATTGTAATCTGAATTCTCAGTTCCAAGCCCAGTATCTACTGCCCTTGTTATACCAGGCTTGGGTGTACACTTTGAGCTTGCCTCTCTAGTAGTCAGTATTTATCAATAGTCTTACTTTTGTATATACTCCCTGGCATGCTGTGATGAGTGAGAAAAACATATATCTATCTTCCTATCTAGGAACTTACTCATTAGGTACGGCCTTCTCCTTGAGTTACCAGCAATTGTATGACAAGTCTCTTCAGAATACCGGGCTTTGAGTTTCGGTACCTCGTGCCTCTTATTTTAGTTTATTAGTTATCGGTGCTCTAATATTCCCCTATCTAATTTTCCTGATGACCATCAATTCGCTGTCCGCCCTGCAGTCCTTCAGGTGCTCGTTGATATCAGCCTCCCTTTCAAAAGTATACAATCATTCAGTTTCATACTTCTTCTCAGAATTCTCGCTTACACTGCTACACCGTTTCTGCTCCCTTTACCCCTTCCCCCACAATCACACTATGCTACGCGTTTAACATTGATACCACTCAAGCATCGTATATCGCTAAAGGTTTCCCAAACCGCTGTGTGTCACGGACGGGCTCCACATTAAGCCTAGCTCCCGTGTAGTTGGTGCCACCCGGTATATCACGGGTACATCCCTAGGTACACAAGGCAAACAACCTGCCATCAACATTGTCATTGATAGCCAATCGCTCCTAACCGCCAGTGCGATATATGACCCGCGTTCTGTCTTACAATTCGATCAGCAAATACACTCAACTCTTCCTGTTCAACCGCTATCTCTCTATAGATAGGTACCCACGACCATGGACGGAAGAGTCTCTAAGTCTCGTCGAACTCGTGTAAAGCTATCCAGGGCTTTACAAGAGCAGCTACTAGACGCTATCGCGAAGAAAGGTATGGGTATACCCATCTATAACTTCCGTCGACATGAGCAAGGATAGCTCGCCTAACAGTCTCTCTAGATACTGAGGTTTCAAAGGCACCCATCCAAAAAGACTCCATCAGTGAAGGTTGCCTACGAAACCCACCTAAACGACGGTTTGACCAGATTTCTGAGACTGATGATCTTGGACCGGTACCCACGAAGCGAGCTCGGCTCGCAGAGATAGAAGTTCAACAGCCCCGGCCCCTGCGAGCGAAGAGCCCATACGTTTCATTTCTTCAAGACTTCATAGATCCCATCCCTAATATCCATACGGGATCTGTCTTTGTATCTGAATGGTTGGAGTCAGTTGGATCAGATCGACAGACACATTGTAGATCAGATAGCCAACTCTATTATTCCGCCAAATCATCCATCTCGCCAAGGTCCACAAGCTCAGTGCCAGATATGGGCACTAAGCGGGATGCAGATGGGTTCGTCGTTCCACCCACACCAGACTCTACCATATCCCCATATTCTCAAGAAGACGAAGGAGAGAACAACTATGCGTCATGCAATGAGCCATCTCTTGATGCATACACATCGTCACGCATTACTAGAGACAGCCAGATCTCAAA
Organism: Xylaria bambusicola; assembly: GCF_022495145.1. Classification (NCBI taxonomy): domain Eukaryota; kingdom Fungi; phylum Ascomycota; class Sordariomycetes; order Xylariales; family Xylariaceae; genus Xylaria; species Xylaria bambusicola. The sequence goes on along the minus strand of NW_025953621.1, from coordinate 125,052 downwards.
AACATCATCTGGAAGGGGTCTCATAGAGAGTCCGTCATATCGTTGGCAGAATCTAGCTGACAACAACATCTATCTACACCACCCATGCGATCCACTGCCTGAACACATTGTCAAATTGATCAAGATGATCCGTCAAGACCATGGATCGACAAGTCTGTCGTTAGACGATTTGAAAAAAGATCGGGGCCTATATGATCTCCAGTTGGGTGCGACAGAACCGGAAGTAGAATTGTATCTTCGTCAGAATATGTTCCCTAGGCCCGGACCCCGAGACATCTTGATGCGCGCTCTCAGGCAGCCCATGGTCAGGCAACTTGTCCCAAACGCAGGTTTCAAATCGAAAGTTAGCACTCCGGTGCCTGATATACTCTACGGATACAACTTCGCAAAGGCATTCGTTAACAAACGATCTCAGCTTCTTGCTTCAGGGGTTGCAGTAATACCAGCTAATCACCAAGGTGTGATATACCCGTTCTTTGTTGTCGAGTTCAAAGGCGAAACCTGTGGATCTGGAAGCTTATGGGCAGCAACGAACCAATGTCTCGGAGGATCGGCATCTTGTGTCAACTGTTCCGAATTCCTGAACCGTCAGCTAAGAGAGTCTCGAAGCATTAGCGACAAGTGCGAGCCCATGGACACGGCAGCATTCAGTGTTGCTACAAACGGAACAGAAGCGCGACTTCATGTGTCGTGGAAGGACAACGAGCAGGGATATTCTATGGCAATTGTCGATAGCTTCTTGCTTCAGAGACCTGAAGATTTTCTGGAGCTGCGCAAGTGCGTTTTGAATATCATAGACTGGGGCATGGGAAAGAGACTGGAACACATCCGGGCTCACTTAGATACTCTCATCGAAGGCAGCAGACAGCGAACTCCGGAGACAGCTCAGTCACACTCACCACTAATGCCGACTGGTACTCCTGCTTCCACAGGCAGTCGCAAGAAGCGCAGGACTTCGTAGCGATAAGACAACATAGCCATGGTTAGGTTGAGCATATCTGTTGGCTAGGCACATATTCTCTCTGCTGCCAACATCTTCTTTTGGCGTTTTTCTTTACTTTTTGTTTGCTGTTAAACTTTCACTCCTACTCTTCGCCCGGCACCTTCCCATTTGTATTCTTGTCCTTTCATTTCCTTGTTCTTCAGTATTTCCATTGATTTCATTTTTCAAACTCTTCTCGCATTATTACTACACATAATATGGGGCCCTTATAGCTTTCGTGAAAGCTTATGGGATTAACAAGGTTATTGATTGCTGAAAGGGAATCCCCCCTTTGTCAACGCCCTGGGGATGTTGAGTTCAAGGGCCAGCTATGTTACTCCATGTCTTATCGATACTCACTGGCGTCTCAGCCCATTGGTTATCTTATACTGGCAATTGATTCATTTTCATTTTCTTGGAATGGTGTTGTGGTAGAGGCTTGCTGGCGTGCAAAGGGTTAGACTATCTAGACTGACATGCCTTCTTCTCCCTCACAAGATGCGGGCACCAATCATCAATTCATTGTCTTTTCGCCCTTACTTGTAAAGCTTCTTGGACCTCCAATGTGAAATTTTACCTACCTGCGACTAGGTATGGCTGAGCTACCTATACGTAACGGGGCTGGTTGCTGGTTTATAGTCGGAGCCGAGTGGTTCGCTTGGCACTGGGATGCAAGCCGGAGAATATAAGGTGTGTCTGCGTAGCATGACGTTGCTTTTGCAATGAATTACTACCAAAAAGGTCGCATGATTTTTATTTTCTTCGGCTATTACTTACCTTCTGACAGGTATGTGCCCGTCTAAATTCGCTAAGGAAGCCTGTAATGATGATCATCTACTTTACTCTAACCAGTCCAGAGCAGGGGTCCGGTTACGTTGACCGCTTGTCAAAGAGTCATAGGTCCAAAAAGACCCTAGAAGTACCTATTGGGAGTCATAGTAAGATGTATCAAATGAGACATTGTGGCTGGCATCCCCATCCCTAGTGTAGTCCCGACACAGTGGTGATGGATGAGTCACCGGACTTATCGGGCTATCAGATCCGGCGGATGCCAACGGCGTTCTATTCAATTCAACTACTACATGCTCATCCGATTGCTAGCCTCATGTTGTTGGGGAATGGGATTGCGCTGCACTAAAGTCCGAGTGCTTCCAAGAACCGGCCCCCTGTGATCTTCGGCAGCCTCGGTACGTAGCTTTAAAAAAGGGTCCGACGAGTGTATATAGGTGTGAGGCATCACCTGTCTTCCAAGGTGTCATTCGTCAACATCGCTCATGATTAGTTGATCAAACTTTCACATCGAAAGACCACAATAGCACCGTCTCCAAGATTTACAACTAGGGAGGTCTTCGCTATGACGCTTATCGTGCACCACCTCGGCATCTCCCAATCGGATCGCGTTGTTTAGCTCTGTGAGGAGCTAGGCATCGAGTACGATTTGAGGAAATACAACAGATCCCCATTACTCGCTCCTCCCGAGTTCAAGACGCTGCATCCCTTAGGGTCTGCCCCTGTGATCGAAGATGGGGAGGTGAAACTAGCCGAGTCAGGCGCCTGCGTTGAGTACATTGCTCAGACACATGGTAAAGGGCGACTTGTCATCGCGCCGGGCCACAAAGACTACGCGCAGTATCTATACTGGTTTCGTAAGACAGGCTTGAGACTTTTTCCGCTATCAGGGTGATGAACGAACACTAACTCATGGGTTAGACTTTGCGAACGCTAGCTTGCAATCCGCATTGATGAGAGACCTAGCGCTGAAGATAGCTGGTGGCACCAGCGATGGAACGGGGAGGAGCAGTGACATATCAAAGCGGTTCAAAGAGAAGCTATCCATTATGCTGACCATGATGGACGATCGATTAGCGACAGTACCCTGGCTCGCAGGTGACCAATTCAGTGCCGCTGATATCATGGTGGTGTGCTGTCTCACAACGATGCGCTGCTTCAATCCATACGACCTAGGCGAATATGAAAACATTTTGGCGTATCTTGCACGTGTGTCAGCACGAGATGGCTACCGCCAGGCCAGACAAAAGGGGGATCCCGAACTTGATATCGGCCTTTTGGCGGGGGCTGCACCACCTCCAAGTCCGCAACCCACGCTGGTTCATGCGACACAGGACCAATAAGATGAAGACCGATGAAACGAAACTGGATTGATGACATTCCCGGCACACCTTGACGGCTGGAAGTCTAGACCTACCCGACTTTACTCGGCTGCACTTGATACAGAAGTGATGCCACTCTATCTTGACCTATACACTCAACTCAGTCCTATCAATTAGCCTCATTCATCATTCAATTAGATACATAAGTCATGAAATAAGGAGTTGAGAAATATTAGTAATAGCAATGGTTTTCTTTAATTGCAATGCGTCATCTCTCGCCCTGTGCGCCGCCTATGCTTACCATCACACAACTCGACTTTCCTTGTACGCCAATAAGCGATCGTCTGATCTTCTACACTATCCATTCGGGGCCCGCGCTCCTGTTTAAACGAAAGGTAGAGTTGGCGCTAAGAAGAAAAAGAAAAGATGATTAAAGACGTCGTGTCCCTCGACCGTGATTCGGCCGATTTGGTGCGCGAAATCGCACAGGCAGTATGTAATGTGAATTTGGAGGTCCGAGGCACGAGCATGGGTTTCGTAGCCTATATCAGCTGTGATTTCATGTATAATATGGGAACGCTGAAAGCGTGTTGGACAGAGAGTCATCATAGTTGACCTGGCCTGCTCCCTCACAGTCACATGTTCAGACGCGTTGTCTAGATCTTGAGTTTGTCAGATTCTCTCCTCTACTTTATCAGATTATGTCTTCGCAGCTCGCAAACGAGGCGCCCTTCGAGGAGAGCGTCCTGGCCTTCTTTTACAGGCAGTGGCTGGTGCGACGTAAGCCCGTACCAGCCGGGACAGACCTGTCATCTCAAGTAGCCATCGTCACCGGCTCCAACAGCGGACTTGGTCTTGAGGCAGGACGGCAGTTATTACAACTTGGCTTATCTCATTTAATCCTCGCGGTCAGGTCGCAGTCCCGGGGAGACAAGGCAGCCGAGGGTCTGAGAAAGGAGTTCCCTAATGCCGATGTGTCCGTCTGGCTCCTCGACATGAGCTCATATGATTCCATCACCACTTTCGTTGAACGGTGCAAGTCGCTCCCTAAGATCAACATGGTAATATTGAATGCTGGACTCAAAGGTGCCGCCGTCTTCACAACAGTAGAGAGCACTGGCCACGAGTATAGCTTCCAAGTCAACTACATCTCGACGGCACTCCTCACGATACTTCTGCTACCTGTTCTCAAGTCGAAGCGCGTCGCGGAATCGAAACAGCCAACCCTCACTGTCGTCACATCAGACTCAGCATTCTGGACCTCCATCGAAACGCCGGGGCCGATACTAGCACAACTAGACAAGGCCGAAGACTACACGGCGATGTCGTGGTATCAGAAAGCGAAGCTACTCCAATACTTCTTCATCTCGAAGCTTGCCGCGGAGGTTAACAGTGACGACGTCATCGTCAATTTGGCCAATCCGGGCCTATGCCGAGGCACAGCATTCGAGAACGCAGGCGACTGGTCAGTGATTACAACGTTGATGTTTGATACTTTTAAAAGGATGAATGGGAGGAGTGTGGCCACGGGTGCAAGCACGTATGTTGATGCGGCGGTGGTCAAGGGTGTAGAAAGTCACGGGAGCTATGTCAGCGAATGGGCAATTCGGCCGTACGTATATACCAACCCCATATTTCTCTCCTAGTGTGTATCCATCATGTGCTAACTAGATCGCCTAGTTATCCTAAGATCCTGTACACGGATGTCGGTGCTCAGATACGAGAAAGGTTGTGGGAAGAGACGATGGAGGATCTCAGCTTTGCTGGTGTATCCAAGGTCATTGAGCAGCTGAAGAGATAACGTTCGAGTTCAATTCCTCAAGGCGAGTCCATCGAGCAATACACACATGGATTCGAAATGAGGTACTTAAATATTAGCTGTCTTCAATCTAGCACCGGAGATTTCAATAAGTTGGATGATCCATTTGCTTGGGTTGCAGATTGAATCTCGAGATACCTAGATGTTCTCAATATTCCCAAAAGATGAATGAATGCAAAATTATTATTAATAGCAGCACCCCTATTGCAAGGAGGGTCATCCATTCATTAACCAGTTTAGGGCAAGCCTTAGTGGCGCTGACACCACTCACGTTCCCTGTTCTTCTGTTTCTACTGGCTCGCCCCCAGTGCGGCTCGACCGTTCCTCTGTAGCACCGACTGATTTCCTGTAGCACCACGCAAGGAGAAAAGTGCTTGTTTAGGAAGCTCGAGGTCGCCGCGTTCTTGTGCACCTACCTCTTTCAAGATTCTAGGCTCTAGCGAGGCGAATCCTCGCCGTTGACAATGCCGTTAGCTTTCGTAGATTCATTCACGGGGTTAGACCATCGAAGATCGATTGGGTGAGATTGAGCCTGGGTCGTTCAGGATGCCAATCTCTTACTGGGGGGAACCCTAGTGTAAACAATGATATAAAAGGCTTGATGTGCTCCCCTGGATGAGGTCTGACCCGGCTCAAGTGTATGGAAGCAAACCGCTTTATACATGTGATTCTCGCTAGGATTAGCTTGAGACGCGGAATCAGTTCAAGATGGGCAACGCTCCATCCACCAGTGTCGATCCTGGCACCATGTATACCGCGACGGCGAGTGCGTCGATCGCGGCTGCACGCGCTACAGCCCTGACATTAAGTCCGACCAGCAACGTCAAAGGGAGGACTTTCGACCGTTTCGTCCAGGTATTTCTCGAGAACCAAGACTTTCCCATCGCAGCCGGAGATCGTCAGTCTTCCTCTCACCGCGACAGGGAGGAGCGTTCATTGCTGATTCAAGTAAATAGCTAACTTGGCATATCTCGCGACCAAGGGCATCTTGCTAAACAACTACTATGCCGTCACTCACCCATCGCAGCCAAACTACATCGCAGCCGGCGGTGCAAGCACACACGGCATCATCGGTGATGGTTTCAATCGAATCGATGCCGACACCGAGTCCGTCGTTGATTTGCTCGAGGCGGCGCAGGTGAGCTGGTCAATCTACCAGGAAGATATGCCCTACAGTGGGTTTCAGGGGACCTACGTAAACCAACAGAACGGGCGTAACGACTACGTTCGCAAGCATAACCCGTTGGTGAGTTACGACTCTGTCGGGACGGACGTGAACCGCTTGGCCAAGACCAAGAACTTCACCATGTTCGACCGCGACCTGGCCAACGACTCACTACCCCAGTGGATGTTCATTACCCCTAACATGAGTAAGGTTCCCTCCTCTACATGCTGGGCTTGGGCACGGTCAACTGACTATTACCTTCCCCAGCCAATGACGGTCACGATTCGTCCGTGACAGTCGCAGGGAACTGGGCGCGCAACTTCCTCGACCCCCTGCTCTCTAACCCTAGGTTCAACAAGGACCGCACCCTGATCATCCTGACATTCGACGAGAGCGAGAGCTATCTCAAGGAGAACAGGGTTTTCACGGTGCTTCTAGGGAACGCCATCCCGAGCAGCAAGGTCGGCACGACTGACTCTAAACGATACAACCACTATAGCTTAATCAAGACGGTAGAGGACAACTGGGGGTTGGGCAACCTCGGCCAAAATGACGTAAATGCCGTATCATTCTTCTAAGGGGCTTTTATATATGAAGGGGCTGGCGAGCACGAAGCATGCGGCGTATACTCGGTCTCAAGCATGCTTCATATACAGACCATGCATATCGCTTGGATATGAATATAATCAATCTCCATACCAGGGCTCATGATGTTCGCAGTGGTCCTCTATTGTTTGATTGGCAGTCTTCAGTCACGGCTACCCACGGCTACTAGTATAGAAGCTCAGCAGCTTCTCAAGCCATATTATGGTGGCACCGTTAAGATGAGGCGAAATGGCCAGACTCATCTCTCGGTTCCTCAATGCAACTGGCCTAACCCCTATACGACACCAGGTTAACATCATGTCTGTCAGCTAGGGCCGTGCAGCTTGCCGAGATATACCTCGAGGTTATTTTCTGATAGAACTAAAGACCAATCAGTGCCGTGCAGAGAATATCCATGCCTCGGTATATACTTACTCTATTCAGATGGTTCACGCCGGCAAGCGTAGCAGCAGAAGCCGGGTTCGTAGACGATACCAACTATCCAGTCGAAAAGTCCCTTTGACCACAAAGCCTATAGTAATTTAGGTCCTAAGCAAGATCGCGATTGGCTGAGGTTCAGGGTCGCAGTTACAACACTGTCCTTATGCGCTTTTCATTGGACGAGTTGTTTCTTCCGGATTTATCCAGATCACTTGAGCCAAATCAAGGACACCCTGGTCTCCTCCCCCTCATTTGATCTCTCAACCATCTCACGACCACCCCTCACCCCTCGCCGCAGACACAGCGAGTTCTCTGGTTCGCCCCGACACACTCGATGCCCTCCCCAATCCTGCTGCGTGGCTGGACACCCGATCGATGCTACGGCTACTTTCGGTTAGACTAGCTGCAGCCGTGGAAGACGTCGTCCCGAACATTCTGTATAGGAATGTGAACCCAGTCAAACGGACCTTTGGATCCTCGTGAGCCGCAGAAAAAAGTGCAAAGGGCACTTGCAGTCGTCCTCTATAACTCGTCGGCACGCAGAGGTCGATCTGCGTAGCCTTTGTCTTGCGTTTCGGCCTGCTAGCACGTCGCTGCCGTGGAGGTTGTCAAGATGCCACCTCTGCCAGGATCTGGGTTTCACCCGTCTCATGTGAAATCCGGGGAAATGGCCCAGATAAGTCGCAAACAAGCAGGGAATTGTTGGTCATCGCAGACCCTGTTAAGAGCTTCTGACCCATTTCCGCGGACTGCTAGCAAGGAAGCCAGCTTTCTCATTGGGGGTCTATTCTGTCATAAGTAAGACATTCGCATTTCTTGAAAATGCCTTCAAAAGATGCTCTGCTGCTCGCTTGCAAAGCTCCGCATCGGCTCAGACCAAGCATAACGTACAACATGTGCTATAAGTAAGGTTGTACGATGCCCCGTAACCACAGCTCTCTCCCGTCATGCGCGTTCGCTTGTGACGGGAACGGGCTCCGCTAGTGTGCGTATGCCGGCTCTGCATGTCTACGCCTAAGTGTGCCCCAACCCCGGGATCGAGGTACCACCTCTTCCGAACATGAGAAGGAGGAGGTTTCCCATCGTGAACAAACCTGCGAACTATATTTTGGGCCTTGATTGGCTGGCTGCACGTTGCCCAGCCCATCCCTACCCGCAACATCAGACCAGCATGACTGGATATATTACACATCCCCCGCCGTGGCCAGCACCAGATGGTGCTGGTATAGCAGCCTGAATAATACTCCTGTATACGTTTCTATTCATAAATGCTGAATATATGCACATTTTTGCTGCGAACGCCCTATCTAGGTGCTTGAGACTGCATCCTTCAAGCAACACGTCGTCTCCCCCTAGGTGAACAGTTTTATCTAAGAGGAACCAGCGCTCATCAGTACCGACAATGGTGGGCCGCAACACCATCAGGTCGCGGGGCCGTAAGGATAGGGAAGAGATAGAAGTAGCTCTTGTAGAAGGGCCGCAGTTTGAGAGAGTATCTTGGACGAAGGAGCCGCACTTGAGAAAGCTTTACGCTTGGGCCGTGATCTTGATATTGGGCAGCGTAACGACAGGGTACGATGGCATGTTGGTCAACACATCGCAGCAAATCGATCGTTGGAAGGAGTTCTTCCCCCGGACCCAGGTCGGACCTAACAACCCGCAGGCTGTTGCCGACAGTTGGTTGGGACTTCTGGTGAACATATTCAACATTGGAAGTGTCATCAGCTTCTTCATAACGTGAGTCATTGGCTCTTCTTATTGTGTGATGTTCTTTTTTTCGGTTCGATTTAGTTTAACATGTTCATATCAAGTCCATATGTCGCCGATCACTGGGGCCGCAAGACTGCCATAGCTATCGGGTGCGCCATTATGATTTCAGGCGGCGTCGTATCTGCATTTTGTACACAATACGAAAGTACGTCCGGTTGCCTGCATGGCTCATTAGAAGCGTCCTTTAACTTACTGTATCGCTAGTGTACGTCGCGGGACGATTTCTGCTCGGTTTTGGGAATAGGTAAGCATTCAATAAATGGCATGCCTCGTGCTACTACAAGCGCAGTAATTCATACTGATCACTGGGAACAGTCTTGCGCAGATGGCATCCCCTCTGCTTCTAACGGAGATATGTCACCCCCAACATCGTGGGCCAGTCACAGCAGTATACAATTGTTTGGTGAGACCATATCACTTTCTTGCTTCAACTGAGAAAAAACTAACCTATCAACGATAGTGGAATCTAGGAGCGCTCATGGTAATTAAGATTCACTAGTTCAACCCCCTTTATGTATGGCACTTACACTCTTATAGGTAGCATGGATAGGCTGGGGCACAGCGCGAATGAGCAATGACTGGGCATGGCGTTCTATCACACTCGTACAAATCTTACCATCCCTCATTCAGATCATGTTCATCTACTGGATCCCAGAGAGTCCACGGTACCTCATGTCCAAGGACCGACACCGTGAGGCCCTCGACATACTGGCAAAGTATCACGCGGGTGGGCGGAGACACGACCTCCTCGTGCAATTTGAATATCGCGAGATCAAGGAGACACTTAAGATCGAACAGCAATTAGAACGCTCGGCGGGTTACCTCGATTTCGTCCGCACTAAGGGAAACCGATGGCGTCTCGCCATCCTCATCTCTCTTGGCGTCATATCGCAGTACAGCGGTAACGCTCTGTTCTCCAACTACATTGACACCGTCTATGAGGGAGCCGGTATCACCGACCAAAACAAGAAGCTCGCGGTAGGTTACAAATTCCAATGAAAGTTGTCTACAATGGAAATAAGAGACTGATATCTCAGTTTAGATAAGCGGAGGCAAGACGATCTTGGACTTGTTCGTCACGGTAATAGCCGCCCTCAATGTTGACAGGTTCGGTCGTCGTCCGCTGTTCCTTGTTTCCATATCAGGCATGGTTATCTCATTCGCAAGCTGGACGGTTTGCGGTGCCATTGTACGTCCCTTTGCTCACCAAGGGTCCGTTTGAAAGAGCATTCACTGACCCCAGCGAGCTATAGTATGAAAACTCTGCGATGCACAATGCCACGGCGGGTTGGGCCCAACTCGTCTTTATTTGGCTTTTCGGTATCTCGTATGATATTGGCTTCTCAGGCATGCTTATTGCCTACGCCCTCGAAGTCTTGCCGTTCAAGTTACGTGCCAAGGGTATGATGCTCATGAACATCACTGTGCAGGCTGTACTAGCACTCAGCAATCAGACGAACAAGATCGCCTGGAATAGGTTGCCAAAACACTGGTACTTTATGTTATTCTATACCGTAAGTCTCTGATCGAAACATATCTCTGAAAATTCCCTTGCGTACTAACTAGCGTCTACAGGCATGGGATTTCCTCGAGCTATGCTTCGTGTACTTCTTCTACGTGGAGACCAAGGGGCCCACGCTCGAAGAAATTGCCCGCATATTTGACGGCAGGGACGCAGTCGCTAACATTAACATTCAACAAGTACAAAAGGAAATCCAGCATGCCGAGAAGGAGGAAGACGTCCCGGATGACCGGCCATACCCGGGTGCATTTTAGGAAAAGGGGAATGGAATAGTAATGTAACTCATGATTTAATGGAAAAGAAGCTGGGTGGCGTTATAGCGCAGTTGCATTTAAATACCTACACTCACTAGACTTAGTTAATATACCAAATAATGTCATGGTCTTCATATCTAACAGTAGGCTATAGAGTTGCCCGTTAATAGACACTCAAGGAAAGTTGGACATGATGAGAGATCACCGCCCGGTATCTCTGGCACTACCCTGGAAACCCACAGAGAAGCTCTGCATTCTCAGCGCAGATGCTCGATGTGTATTAGACATGATTACAACCTTCACATAATCGCGTTTACCGGCCTCGTAAGGGAAACACCTTTCATGCCGATGTAGTTCTAACTACATTGCTCTGAACACTATCAAATATTTTATCATCGACATGACGGTTGGCGGGCCTCTCTATCCCGACTTTTTACTCCCCATTTTCTCTCTCTCCGCTACGAATGTCTCAAAGTCCGCCTCCGCATATGGTCTCTATCAAGTGCGTACAGTCACCACGCACCTCTCCCAAAACTCTTATCACGAATACTAACTGATATCAGCCTCCTACATCACACGCTCAATGTCACGGAACGACATAAGGAGTGCAGTACTATGCCACTACGCCACCAAAAGGTAACGACGAGTTATCAAGTCGAGAGCTTGACGTCTCTGCACTCACTATATAGTACTTTACTGTGACACTCAACATCCTCCTCCACCGTCCAGAGTTGAACTCTCCCAATGCCAATATCCGAGAAAGGTCCTCGAACATATGCATGTCTCATTCCAAGAACGCCCACGACATATCCTGTCTGTACAGCAAAACATCCCCTCATCGAATAATGACGTACCAGGTCAGTTATTGTATCTTTATAGCGGCCACCGCCGAGGTAATATGAAACGACACGAGCCGATGCCGCAGCAGCCTAGAGATTGGGAATAACGATTCGTGCCCTCGGTGATGAGACCAAACACACGCCAGTAATCGTAAGAAGCCTGCATACTATATGACGACAGCTAGCAACCCAGCATGCCATTGCCAAGCCAGCTGAACCTTCGCAACCAATTTCTCCGATGGCTTCGGAGCCTGCCGACATACCTGAACCCTGTAGTTTCGTAGATACTGTACTACCTCGGGAAGGGGGCGCGCAACCAACAAATCTGTTTAACACATCAAGCCCCTGGAGACTGTTTGTCGTTTTGATGGGATCAATACTAATGCCGGTTTCCATCCAGATGCTTCTCCTCGAGGGTATGGGATAAATTAACTACGACCAGTTTTAGAATCTTGAAAGGGATTAGAAGCAGGATGTACAAAATTCATCACCGTAGAGGAGTTCGGAGAGAATATTAGCGGTACTATGGACAAAAACACACTGTCATTTGCTTTTGACTGATCTCCAGCTCAATCCTATATAGCTATCATAACAGCTAGTTGCACAAATCCTCTTTTGCTCACTCCTAAGTTCTCGATCATTCAAGCTCTGCCAGTCAGAGGTCCCAGGGGGTTAAACGAGGGCTGTAGTCGGTACACACAAGTTCCAAGATTTCGCAAGCAAGAAACAACCAGAGTACTCAAGGAATGCAATTCAAAAACCGTCATCTGCCATGTCATCAGAATCAACAACCGTCATAGAACGAGCTGGGCTTTGCAGCCCGTTGATGCTGTTCATAGCTTGTGTGAGTTTCTCCAACTCGCCCTTGAGTCTTTCACGCAAGCTCGCCGTTTTATCGTCCTCTTCCATGAGGTGTGTATACACGCTCGGTCCTGTTGAAGTACCACTATAAGACAAAGCTTTCAGATGCTTTATTAGGGCTAAACTTACCAGATTGGCTAAAAAAACCAAGTTTGCGATCCATAAACATGTCTAATGCGGTACTGCCAATTTTTCGAAACAAGAAACTGTTGCACGTAACGTTAGTTTTGTCATTTCGAGCGTGGTTGATAGTTCTTCGAGCAACTAGTACAGCAAAACCGCAACCCATGTAGGAACCTCTGTACCCTAAGATTCGGCCCAGAAGATAGATATATGTGACTTGGAGTACTTACGAATTCACATTCATTGTTACTCCTTCGACAAAACGGGCGGCAGCAGTTCTATAATACCCCCTGACGAAGGCCGCGACCTCAATTTCGGTATCGTATGGATCACGCCCTAACTTAGGAAGTTGATGACTCAATATCTTGGCTTCCCTATCCTTCTCCTCGTTCGTCATCTCTTCCAGCTTCTTAATGACGTACGTCCACTCTATTAACGCGGCACCTTTGAGCCGAAAGATGGCCCTTGCTCGTCGGAGCTGCTCAAGTTCTTGTGCCCGGTATCGAGTAAACGTATCTTCGTTCAGAACATACATTTGGTATGTTTCTGAATCATAGATCTCCGACAGTCGTCCTCTTTGATCGGCAACCAGTTCATCGATGAACTCTTTGAGGTTGCCCTCGCATTCTCTGAATATTAGGCGGCGTCGTAGGACACCAAGCGAGTCTTCAAGTGCTTCATGGGCCATGGTTTCAAGCAGCTCCGCTGTCTTATCTATGTACTTTTCCAGTGGCCCATACCATTTTTTTACTGCATCAAGGCAAAGACTTTCCCGTACTTCGTCAGGAACCAAATCCCGAGGCATTCCAGGACGTTCTATAGTAGGGTTAGTCAATCATTACTGATCCAAACAGGGGTTTGGTGATCGTAGATGTAGCCGAAGCTTATGGGTTTACAGGAGGATATTTCACACTTACGCTTTTTTGCCACTTGACTTCGAATATCGCGTATGTCCATCGCCAACCTACCAAGGTTACGGAAGCTCGTAAATGGACCAAGGTCCACCGTAGGCCCAGTGCTAATGACTGGTGACGCATGAAACACACCACTACCAGTAAAGCTTTCATTCTTCACCGGCGTAGCCGGCACCTCGTCAAGTCGAGGTCTTTTACTAGGCGTACCCCGCATCGTCGAATCAGATGGCCGGGGTCTGCGAGATGGGGTTACCGCAGAAACTTCTGTGTCAGCATCAGACAGATCAATGGTCTGTGTTGTGGGCTCTTTGACACGACACGTCGGCTTGATCTGAAAAATGATGTCTCTAAACTGATTGTTCAATGTGTTCCATTGAGACGAGAATTCTGAGTCTTTGATGGCGGTTTTCATCCGACCAAGGAAGTGATATAGGGAGCTTTTTACTTCGTCTAGATCGGAATTAGTATGCATAGATACAGAATCCTTATGGAAAATTGAGGGCAGGTACTACTACTTACGTTCAACGTTATAAGGGATTTCCGGAAGGCCTTCGAGTTGCTGTTCAATTTCTCTCAATCGCGTATATAATTTGCCTTTGATTGTGGGGAGACTTTTAGCAAATGCATTGCCGAGCTGAACTGAAATATACTCAGATAGCAGATTTACACCACACCGATCTTTGAACTTATCAAACTCAATCGGCCATGTGTCTCCCGTCGCCCCTTCACGAGCGAAGAATAGCCGCTCCCACGTACTTGCGGATTCAAGTGTTTCGCCTGGTGGTCGAGACGTTGCAAAAAAGCCGTGCCCGACAGACTGCTTCTCGCCATAAAACATTTGAAGCCATTGTGTCTTATTCTCCGGTGCCAGTTTGTCAGCCTTGGTCATTATTCCAATAGTTCTTTGGGCCGCTTTGGCCTCTCTGATAATGCCCAAGGAAATGGAGTTTTCAGGATCGTGGTTCATGGGCAAAGCCCACATTATTATTGCACCTTCCCGCTTGATATAATGACTGGTCAAGTTGCGGACGACTCTGACTATATATTCATCTTCCTCCTGATCCGGAGAGAGGAACACTCCTGGGAGATCATAGAATGATAGTCCGGGCAGCTCTGGTCCCTTGATTTCAAGGGAAATAATATTAGGAGAGAACTGTGCGCCTGAATTCCGTGCCGCTTCTGTAAATTTGAGTTTGTCAACCACTACAAGTCTCACTAAATTTCAGGATGTAATGAAAACTGGATTTCGAAACTGGAGCTCTCCAGTGATGATTGCCTCACCAGGGGCACATTCGTCGCAGTCAAGGTAAAAAATATGTATATAAGAAAAGGTAGGGCTTACCCGCAAGGTCTTCTGTCTTGGCAATCGCTCCCTCACCAGGTATGTATAATTCATGATCCGTTCCCGGGTTGAGAATGGCAACCTGTGCCCATCTTAAGACATCTTCAATCTCAGACGGATCAAAGATCGTTTTGAAGATTTTATTGTCTCGATGTGATTTCTTAACCCAGGGAGGAAATGGGTTATTTGCTGTAACATCTGACTTCTTGATCTTGCCTTTTGGTTCGAAGTCATAATCAACTTGTAAAGCCACTGTGCAAGACCAATGGCCATTACTGGCATCAATCAGTCTAATGTGGATTGGGCATCGCGTGCCTACACCTGCACTGCAGGGTAGATCTACTCTTGCCAGTCCAGACATAAGGCTCGACTTGCCAGCTGATTGGTCACCCACGAGCACGAGTTCTGGTAGTTCTGCTACGTGAGATACGCCGAGTTGCTGGAGACTCCCCACTGTATTGTTGAACTCCCTCAGTTTTACACCAATGTTAGTGAATGTAGGGTGTGAGAAACTTGTGTGGGCAAAGCTCGTGTCCGCAGCTTGAGATGCCAGAGGGCTTCCGCCCAGATCATTACCCCCACGCAATCTGCGTTCAAGGTAGATAGGCTCCCCATCGTCGTCATTTGTACGATGACGGGTTTCTGCTGAAGCTTAAAAGGTGTCAGCAGCATCCTGTAGAAGATGACGGGGTGCACTCACGCGCATGCGATCTGATGAACGAAACAGTGACGGACTGCGTGTCAATTGTGTCTTCAATTCGAGTCATCTTGGAAGGTGGGCCCATGTTGTTTGAAGGCAAAGACGCTGGTGCTGGTACAGATGTCGAGGTTGACGATGGTGATCGATCGCAAGGTTCCTTTTTGATACCACGCCGAGTCATCCTGACCTCTAAAAACAATGCAGGCTGTGAGTATCGTGACAGAATTACTGCATATACCTGGAAACAAGCAACGGGAAAGGGGAGTGAGGCAAGATTAGATGGTGTAACAGGCAACGCCGTCGAGAACAAGATGCGGAGATGACAATATGCTTGTGTGTACAGACAAAGTTGTGAGGAAGGATAAGAGGAGGGCTAATTAGCTTGAAACGGACATTGGGAGAGGTGGGTAATCAAACCTAAGAAGTAGGAGGGATGAGAGTGTAGATATGGAGGGAAGCTGGAGCTGAAGGTGGTAGGTGATGTAGATGGAGATGTTGTAGGGAAAGCAAAGGTGGGAGGAAAGGAAGTGAGTGAGTGAGTGAGTGAGTGTACCAAAGTCTCGACCAATTCTCAGGCAAGTGTTAGTTGAATGCCCGTACCTGCCGCTTGATCACTATCTGAATCTCGAGGGGAAGGCGCGGGACCTGGAGTGGCTTCGGGGCAAGTGGCATCGTCCAAGGGGGGGCTGGCGTTGACGAGTGGGGCGTGGATTTGGTGTGAGATGATTGGCTGGCATCGCCTAAACAGGAATTCACATCATCCCATACAAATTGTGTGTAGTTCTGTGAAGATCGCGTGCACTTGTGCATGTCTGCGCAAACTGCCTCCATGTGGTCACAGTGGTGCCACGATACAATGCGTACCTGCTAAGTATTCCTAGGTATATGTACACTGTGTGCCTCTGAACTAAACAGTACCTCGGTACATAATAGTTATGTACCCGGTGTATGTAGGTTGTCAGTTAACCATGGGCCAGGACTTGAAGTTAAAGTTGAAGTTGTTATTCAGGTAGGTATTTTCCAAAAACATCATTCCATGTATGTATGTATGTACCTTGGGTCCTAGACCCTTTGACGGTCGAATTAGTAAAACACCACTCCACAGTCACTACCGTATGTGTATGTGCAGCGAAATGTGCATGATGATTAGGTAAGCATGCAGGGAAAGAGACAAGTATGGGATATCCCAACAAGGCACATGTTCAATATACAAAACCCAGTGCCATCACTATCGTGGTCGAAATATTTCAAGCCAAAATGTGCGCAAATTGAAGCACCATTATATTTCCAGTAGAATCAGTAATGGAAGGGTGAACAAGGCTCATGTCGGCAGTCATCTGGGGGTCTATGTTAGCCATGAACTCTTCCTAAGTTGACCATTTCGTACCCAGCACTGCGACCCAAGATAGGACCACCACCCTCCTCCTCGTCTCGCACCCGCTGCCAGCCTTCTCCATCTTCGTGTTCTATCGCTGGCGTAGGATAGGGTTCATGGCAATCGCGGCTGTTTAGCCTCGGCCAGTATCGACGATAACTCCACAATGCCACAGTAATGCCCAAAAATGAACCCACACACACATCATAGACATCGTGACGATAGTCCTGGCATCGGCTTATCTGCATTGTTCTGGATTAGATTCCACTAATTTGAGCTCATCCTGTAGTGTCCATAGAAAGCTGCCAGAATGACTACTACTTGAAAAGAAACGGCCAATGGAAAGTCCCGAATTATCTAGGAACAAACAACAGGAAAACAAAAGCGTCGCGTAAGAGCATCACTCACAGCAATCATTGCCGCTCCAACCAACGGTGCTAAGCACACCAAAGACCGTCCAAGTCCCTTCTTATCGCGGAATATCCTCAACTGGCCGGCCAGGAAAAAAGATAAGTACCCGAGTCCACTGAATGAAAAGCTAGAGTGACCTGACGGGAACGAGCGCCATCCGTCGTGCAGGGTGTGATGATTGGTCTCGGTACAGACGTCAATACTGACAAGCATGTCTGGTTTAGTGCTGGGCGCCGGCTTGCAACGAGCGATAAGATCAGGGCGCGGCCGTCCAACCGCATTTTTTACAATATCGGTAAGAAATGAAGTCATGATCAAGGCAATGGCAAGGCCGAGGACGGCATTGTGGTGTTTATGAAACGAAGCGCGAGTCACGCTGTTGTAGACAATGACGAGAACCAAAGGGACGCATGCAGCATATACGATGTTAAGCCAAACAGGCACCCGCTCTATCTCAGCATGAGGAAAGGCAATGTTGAGGTTGTTGATATAGAACATGCGATGGAAGGGTTCGACGAAAAACACCAGGACCAGGTATGCTGCTAGAAGAGCGCCGAATCCTAAGTAGTCGGGCGCATAGGAATGCTGCCGCATACAAAAATCACAATTAGCTAAGGGGTATTCCAGATTAAGCAGGAGACATCAATAGGTAAGGCCCTTACTGTCCAAAATCTAGCCAGGGGCGTCGCAATGCCCGCATCGCGAGAATCGGGATTGCGCGGAGCCATTGTCACGAGTCACCTTCTGCGTACAGCCCTGAAGAGATTCCACAGCATGGTTAGCCGGTGCGAGGCTGGTGTAGGCAGTCAATAGGCTCCCAGAGCGCGTCAATAGAATATTCCTCTTCCTCGATGACGACAGCAACCAAGCTCAGACTGAAGTTCAGGCTGTGCGACCTACCAAAGCAGGCGAATTGCCGATGGAGAGGGCACGCGACAGTGGCAACCAAGCCAGGTCGTTGGTTGAATGCTGCACTCCATACATAGATACTCTTGGCACTGCTGAAGGCGACCGTGGAGTGGCTGCCAGCTGTCAACAGATGAGCCGGCGCATGGTGCGAAATGCTGAATGTAGTCATTTCTTTACTTTAGGTAACCTGCCACTCGCTCAGTGCGAGAAACCTCAGTCTTATTTCTTAAATAAAATAATTACCAACTTTTATTTTTCCATAACCATACAACAAAAAAGTCCGAGTCATGTACTCTCTTTAATCTGCCGATAGCTAATATTTCCCTATCATACGCTGCGTCGGATCATTTTTGAGATAACCGCGTCATTCCCAATCCTCACCCAAATGGACTTGCCCGTCCCGTCCCGAAACCATCATCAATAAAGATGCTGAAATCTACATACAAACCATCCGCCAACTCGGCGCTACCGCCATTACCCCCTGGTTGGACAGCGCACAAAGCTCCCACAGGTCACACATATTATTACAATGAGTCCACGAAGGAATCGACTTATAAACGTCCCGGCGCCGACGCGTCACTCGCACCGCAAACTCAAAATCCACACACGAGCTTCTTCCAGTACTCAACGGTACCTCAGCTCTCCGATCCAGCTACTGCCAACGCCTTCCTAGCTCAGTACGATCCCGCGCGGCAACGCGACGCGCAAACCGCCAGCCAAAGTAGAAGAGGGGGTAACCGCGGGCACAATGATGGAAGAGACCGCCCACGACCTCAACCTATTGACAAGCCCAAGTCCAAGGTTGCTATACCAGGATGCGAGCCTTGGATTCTTGTATATACCAAGTATGGCCGTCGTTTCGCGTACAATCCCGTCAAAAACGCCAGCTACTGGCGCATCCCCGAGAAGATCATGCCAGGTGTACTTGAACTAGACATTAAAGGAATCAAGAGAAAGGCCGGGGAACCTGACACAATAGATGATCCGGCACCGGTCGAGGTGACCTCTCAAGAGCCAGAGCGTAGTGAAAGAGAAGAACTCGAGGAGCAAGCCGATTTTGGTTCTGACTATGAAGAAGTGGAGGTTACGGACGATGAAGATGCTGGAGAAGATGGTAATGATGACGAAGAAAACTCCCGCGCGCCTAAACGCCAAAGGACCGAAGAGCCTGCCGATGATATGCCCGTCGAATTTAACGAGAGCGATATCGCCTTCCAACTGCAGGCAATGGGTGAGGAGTACGGGTTAGACCCTGGAGAATATGACGATGGCGATCCAGAGAACTGGCCTGAAGGCGCTGAAGGCATCACCTTTTCCGAGTCCGACGCAATAGAGCTCTTCAAAGATCTCCTCAATGACTTCGGTATTAACCCATACTCATCATGGGACAAACTAATTGAGGATGGCCGCATTTTTGATGATTCCCGATATACAGCCCTTTCCACGATGAAAGCGCGCAAGGAGGTGTGGGAAGAATGGAGTCGAGAGCGCATTCAAGTGCTCAAGGAACAGCGTGCCAAAGAAGAGAAGAAGGATCCCAGAATACCCTACATGGCCTTCCTTCAACAAAAGGCTACACCAAAGCTGTACTGGGTAGAATTTCGAAGGAAATATAAGCGCGAGGCCGCTATGCAGGACGCCTCACTGGGCGACCGCGATAGGGAAAATCTATATCGCGAGTACATAAAAAGGCTGAAGCTCCCACAAGAAACCCTCAAGAAGGAACTAATCAGCCTCTTGAAAGAGATTCCCGCGCGTGATCTGAACAATAAAACCCTCATGGAAAACCTCCCACGCCAATTACTTGCAGATGTGCGCTACATCAGCTTAGATCCCAAGACCCGCGACCCCATGTTGGACGCCTACATACAAAGTTTAGGTCCGCCCCCAGAAGCCAACGAGACTGATGAAGACGAAGCCGCGAAAAAGGCGAGAGACGAGCGTCGTAAACGGGAAAAGGCACTGGCCGAACGCGAGCGTATCGTGGCCGAGGAGAAGCGCAAGCAGAAGCGACAGCTGGAATACGGCAAAGCAATGTTACGGGAAGAAGAGAGGGAACTCGAGAGAGCCAATCAGGTGGGGAAGAAAGGTCTGCAGAGTCAACTTATAGCAGCTCAGAAGGATGCCGCACTCTGAAGCCCCTGACTATTTTACACCCAATTTTAGGAGAGCGGCAGGGTCACGATCATATTTAGCGCAGTAACTATATTATAATACTAGTCTGCACTACGGTCCCTCGTGGTCGCGATAAACCGTCCTTTCAGGCCTCGCCCAACCGCAAGCTGCTCGAGACGTGTTTCACTTTATAATCTTTTTCGGATGGCAGTCTCATCGTCCAGTCATAGGAGGAAGTAGTCGAACCATTGGACAGCCTGTAAAAAGGCCTGTTCCTTGGCGAATTTCTCGTCCTTCTTAGTGATATCACTGCGCACGGCGAAGCCGTGCACGACACCCGAGTACAGGTTGATCTGGTAAGGCTGGCCGACTTCCTTGAGGATCTCCTCGCTGCGATGACGCTTCTCGGCGGGGAAGATCTGGTCGGTCTCGGCAGCAGCAATGGAAAGCGGTCCCTTGAAACCACGGAGCTCGTCCTCGTCGACGAAAGAAGGGTGGGCCATGTAGCCGACGTTAATGCCTTTGTCGAAGTGGCGCGCAACGTACTACTCAGAAACAATGGTTAGATAAAATCTTACTTCATTTGACTTGGAACCGCAGAGAATGTTACATGCCTTGGCGCCAAAGCAGTAGCCGACGGAACCCAGCTTCTTGATGCCCTTCTCGGTCTGAAGCCACTTGATAGCCTCGACAACAATGGGGTCGACGTGCTCCTTGGTGTGCGGGTTTTTCCCGTCTGACCCGTTCTCGAGCCACTTGAAGATCTCGAAACCGGCGGGCGGGTTCAAGGACACGGGGTCGCCGTTAAACAGATCGATGATGAGAGTAAGGTAGCCGTTTGCGGCGAACTGGTCAGCTATCAACTTGCTGTTCTGCCACAGCCCGATGACGTCTGGGAGGTAGAGAATGGCGGTGTCTTTGTGCGCCTTGGCCGGGTCGGGGGTCGCGAGGTACGCATCGTGCTTGCCGACCTTGATATCGGCGCCAGTTGGCTCGCCGCTGTCGGAAAAGATTGCATTAGGAAAAGAAACATTCAAAGCTAGCTGAAGAACAAAAGAGCTGACTTGACTTACTCATGCTTGACGCCAACAGTGCAGCACTTTCCGGGTGGGTTAGAAGCCATTTTGCTTGAAGTGATATGATGATGATGGTGATGATATGTTACAGTAGATACGATGCAATTCAACAGGCCGAGAGGTCCGGTCAGATTATATACTAGAACTATCTATAACTATAGCTACTGCTACACTAAGAAGCCTATCGGCAATTGTTACACCTGGATATTGAGGGGTCCTTCGACGCCGTCCTGGTCATCGGCCGCATAGGTTTAGAGTTCACCCCGCGCGTGGTGATTACTCACCCAATGGGACGGATGAATTGTGTCATGCCGCACTTAGGGAGGCAATTTTTTCCCTTCCTAGCAGTTTAGTACAGGCTCGTTTACCATTGTCGGTTAGGTCGTCGAGCCCCTCAAGGGAAGGGCCCCAGGCAGAAAGCTTGTTCTCGTAGTGTACTGAGCAGTCTTGTAGTAGTAAGGTTACACGTTGGTATGAGCTTACTTTATCTTGCATGGTGGCTGCAGATATACCTGCATAATTGTCACTTCTCAGAGTAGGCGTCAACGGTGTTGCCTCACTCCGTAGCAATATCCCGCAGTAATAATCGGACATAGGACTCTTGAGACTCCTGTTGATGGCTCTCACAAAATGGCATGGTAGGACAAGAAAGCCGGCAAAGAGTCACTTTCTACATCCTTCTGCCTCTTTCTGCCTCTGGCTCGGTCGAAGGTCTGCACTCCGGGGAACATAGCTTGCGAAGAGCGCATCTGGGCCAATCGTTTGGGATGCCCAAGCATGACTGATAATGCATTGTATTATAAAACTGCTGCAGTAAGATAGCCTACCTCATTAAGCTGAATTTTGATAGGTAGGCAGGGCTGTTAAAATGTAAAAGGTGACGACGGGCTAGCAAGAGACGTTCCGCGATCGCACGCCATGTTCCGAGGAGGTGGCCGGCACCTGAATTAATGAACAAGCCACTTGGCAGGAACAGCTGTGCATCACTCCTCCAATCTTCTGAATCATATCTTAATTCTTGAACGGGTCGTGCGATGCCGACCGGTGTTACTATGCCGTCTGAACATCTTCCGTGCGAAAGATTTGATCTTGGTCGATAGCGTCCTCGGACTCTTTGCAGCGGGCCGGGCCGTCTTTGGCAATGGCAGATCCTGTGCTTGTACTTTAGAATTGGTGCATCTTATATGTATAGTCGGCTTATCGCAGTCGGAGGGAGTTGCATTTCGCGATCGAGGGAGAGGGGATTTCTTAGGGCTGGTTAAGTGTCGCAGGAGTTGCACCGGGGTCCTTGGGGTTTCTGGCCGCGGCTCCTCCTTGATCAGAGAGATCTTTGGAGGTACGGGCTAGAAGTAGTTCACAAGTCAAATAATCAGCCTCCACCCGCCGCAGTTAACTATAATTATTTTGATCTCTTGTTCCCTACCGTCGGTGGAGATGCGGCTTGCGGTGTGCGATTGAACAACTTCAAACATTTCTGGTCCTCTCGGGTCAATGCAGGTCTGACTATTGTCGAATCGGATCTCGAATTGCTCTCTGGTTCCCCAAGACCGGTGTCGTAGGGATGCGTGCTCTTCCCAGGTTCCGGGGCCGACCTTCTTTTGAGCCGCTGCAACAATCTGGTGCGGGACTTCCATCGCCACTTGAACCTTGGGATCCGCAGAGTCGCTCGAGACTCGACCAATGTCTGCTGAGTCGGCCAACGATGTCGATAGTCGATTTTCGACTTTGTCTTCATCCGCTTTCCCATAC
This sequence comes from Xylaria bambusicola, assembly GCF_022495145.1. Taxonomy (NCBI): domain Eukaryota; kingdom Fungi; phylum Ascomycota; class Sordariomycetes; order Xylariales; family Xylariaceae; genus Xylaria; species Xylaria bambusicola. The sequence goes on along the minus strand of NW_025953621.1, from coordinate 101,989 downwards.
CGCCGTTACGCTACGGGTCGGGTTTGACATGACGCTTTGTATGTTTAGGATAGTTATCATCACGAGTTGCTTTATTAAATGTATCAAATCTGTGCTGGTGTTGTCTGCTTTACTACCTCAGGCAAGGCGATCGTGGCTGCCGCAGCCCCTCTGAAAGAATCGTAATTGCCATTTCTACGCACTCCCTACGTACATAGTAATCGCTACCTACCCAGATACATCATGAACAGCCGGAAGGTACCTAGCTTCTGCATGTGGTAGATAGTACCTAGGTATACCGAATAATGGAAGTCACAAGATGTCTAGATTATCTGAGGATCAATTGAGGATTTCCATCTCAGGCCTTGGACTCTGTTACACTACTAGCGAGTCGAAGGCATCAAAGTGCGAACCTATAATTGATAAATTGACAATGAGAGCAGCGATTTGGTCTGAATAGGATAGATTCTCAGGCGGCTAACCCAGCCAGCCAGGAAACAGTCCGTGGTTCATTCGTATGCACCTTACATTCAACCAGTAACACAAGGTAGTCGGCGTTATGAGGTCTTATCTAACTGTCGGTGCTACTACTGCAATCCAGATGTTCAGCATTGACTATGTTCTGGTATGAATAGCTATCAAGTCCTAACTGGAGGGAATATAAGGCGGTGACGGTCGCCGGTGATGAGTCTGGCTTGCCGTGTGAGTCAAGCCCGATATTACTTCCAACAACTTCAATACATCGTGTAATGACTCGCCTTATGTCAACGGGAATTCTATCAACATCCATTCTGTCTTGTGAGCTGATGGTAATCATGCATTATCGTGGCGGCCAGGATTGAGGATTAGAACTCCGGACATCATCTAACATCAGCAGTACACAATAATCGTTCTCACGACGAGGTTACGCTCGCGACCTAATCTCCTTAAAGCTGTCAGCAACCCTGGCAAGATGGCAGTTGAGGTGTCTGCAGAATATGATCTGCTGATCATAATCGACGCGACAGCGTCAATGCACCGGTTCTTAACCGCACTGACCAAATCCCTTCCAAAAATCATCGCCATATCAGCCCTCACCAGGTCCTTTTCTCGAATTGGGGTCCTAGCATACTGCAGTAGTAAACCTATCGAGTGGTCGGGGTGGTATGGTAAAGATGGGGCAATTGATCGTGACACCTTGATGCAATTCGCAAAGAGTCTCCAGGCAACCAAGACAGCCTTCGCGTATGCATACTCTGTTATGCGTTCAGAAGCAAAGACAATCATCCTGTTCTACACCGATGCGCCTCTCCACATGCTCTGGACAAGAGGTTGCAACCCTGAGGGGTGAACAGAAGTCCCTCTCGGCCGGGGAATATGGGAGAGATAGTGCTCTCTTTGCGGATTGGCAGGTCTTGTGATTATCGTATCCTTCGGAAGCTAGGCCGGGCGCTCACATATCCAACCTATGTCGACTCCGAGGGTGAACTGCCTGCCCACATCAGAGCCGCGAGTAGACGAGTCCCAATGTTACCACTGGCGCTGGCACAACCAGAATACAAACGAGTATTCTGCCAGTTGGGAGCTTGGCTGCAGATTACCCCGGGTGGTTATCTTTTTACTCTACTCTGGCGAATTCTGTTACACCTCGTTTGCCCGAGAACTAAACTCGCGGCGCGGCATTGATTGCCGCATTTAGCATTCGAATGGGCATGAAACCGTTGAGGGCGGCGGCAGAGGCTGAAATGCTTGCTTGGTGCGAGAAGTGGAATAATTTTGAAATACCAGAGACGTAGAATGTCAATTGCCTATCCCTTATCCTTGATGCTGACAGGGACCCCGAAGGACGCCGTGCACGAGGCGAACTACAAGACGGCGCCGGATAATTCCTTAGCGAAGACGATTGCCAGCTTTTCCAGCGCTTGGTTGACTACAGTCTACTTAAATTCAAAATGGCCACAACACACCAAGCTCGCATCAGTTAGCAGCCTAAGAAGAGTAAAGTCTCCATAGGGCCATTGATAGTTTGCAAAGAATGTCGATATCCTCGTTCCGTTACAATTATGGCGCCGGGGGTATTTGTGGCTTCTGTATCGGAGATCCAGACGCATATTCCGCAAAGCCCGGAGAAGAGAGTATCCGATCAAATGTGACCATGGATAATACGGAAAACAGCGAGGCTACCTGGGTCGAGTGTAGCATCTCAGATTGCCATGCACAATACGTTGTCTAGAACCCAGAGTTAAATAACCGTCCAAAGTGCCATTGCTGTCGAGTTTCAGGAAAACTCAAGGAATCTACATGTACAGAGTCCATTGCGGGAGAAGGGACGTCTGCTCAAGTAGCACCCTGGATAGAATGTACGATCTGCCTGAGTCGGATGATTTGGCCGCACGAGTATCGCCCTACAAATCTATCAACAGCAAAGCTCCGGTGTCCAGCGTGTTTGTCAGGCCGTGATACCATCATCGCCGTCGAAACAACAACCAGCCAATTAGCTTGTGAAAACGGCACGGCATGGCTTCTACGAAATACGGACAACAAAATCCCAGATGCTCTCGTCGACCGCTCATTATACAAGACAGTGATGGCATCTGGAACAGAAGATTTTGTCACACTAGTTGAGATAATACCACCGTCGGATACAACTGAGCTCAAATATGGCGGTAAGCTCGTCCACAACACGACAGAAATTAAATCTGCCCTTTGGGGCTAGGTTTGTGCCCGGCGCACCGAAGGCTGAACGTGTAGTCTCTGCTTCAGGGCATTCAACAAACGGAACCTACGCTCAGCCTGTGGCCGCTCTGGATGCCAGCAACCGACATGTGAGAAGTGTCGGCAGGAATGGTATGGGATTAATCGACGAGGAAAAACCATTAATGTCGCTGCTCTTTGCTGCCCTTTTGCCGGCGCCAACCAGCTTCTCGAGCGGTGTCCGGGGTTGCAAGAGGCCTTGCATCTCTCGGGAACCTACGCTGTGTTGTCGACGGAGCAGGCACGTGGATCTACGGTACCGCTAAGCGATTCATAGAACGCACGTGTGCACAGGGTCCGCCGCCTGAGCTGGATGAGTGGAAGTGCGAGGCATACGAGGCGTCCGACGTGCATACTGTGCAACACGTCCGCAGCTGTCCCGTGTGTGGGGTGAGGACGGAGCGGACGGGAGGATGCGGTCATATTGCTTGTCCGGTGCCAGACTGTGAAACCCACTGGTGCTACTTCTGTGGAATCGCGGTTCATCCAACGCAAATCTATGACCACATGGCCGACGAGCATGGTGGCTGGTACGGAGCCGAGTACGAGTATTCCGACTCCGACTATGATGACGACAGGGAGCTCGGCTTATAGGAATTCAGAGCTCACAATCTTCACGCTTAGACTAATGACTATCATATAATATTACGCAACATTATGATTGTCTACCCCAGGTCGGTGACGGCCCCTATCTCACAGGCGTAAATACCTACTTAGACATACATATGAATATGTATGTCTCTGCCTGTTACGTTCATGCCTATCTGCGTTTCAATATTCACTACCCTCTCCCTCTCCCTACAATGACGATACGGAGTAGGTTTGGCTCAGGTGAAAGACAACCAACCACCAACCGGGGAGCTTAGCGCTTGCTGTGAGCGACCTGTCACCCGCTACGCTAGACCATGCTCGGCGGTTCCCAGTAACGCTGTTGGACGATATTCACGGAACGATCAGTAATTGTCCCCGCTGACAGATACGTGTAACCGCATCAGCATTGAGTGGTTCTCTGAGGCGCCACATGTCTCCATTCAAAACCCTGCGCCCATCACTGGTTTGGGGAGAGACTGGCAATCAAGCCAACTTCCATATCCGCTCCGTCCGATTACCCGGGTTAATAGTCTGTAGTTGGCCTCCCTCCTGCAGCTGGTTGTTTGTCTACCTACATAAACATATATGGTGCTATGCTATGTCGGTTAAGGTCTGGTTAGGGCTCTGTGTAGATGATGTATTTCCCGACCAGGCCAGGTCGGTGTCAATCGTGCCCAATGTTGCCCGACGATCTGGCTACAATACTCTGATCTCTTCATAACAAGCTCGGCCCGTCCGCCTGTACTACAGTTGGTATTCATTGCGGATAGTATTACTCGGATAGCATGGCGATAACAGCTGATGATCACAGGCTCCCTCGCCTCGGCTCTCAGCGTATGGGCTTCGGTGGTCAGTTTACAAATCGATGTATGGTCGGCGGATAGACACAGTCCCCCACCTTTCCGAAAGACCACAGGATCTGGTCTATCTAGAGAGAGATAGGCATCAACACTGAAACAATAGTAGCAATTGCCCAGAAGTGTGCATTATATTTATAATTCACTGTAATCGTGATCTCTCTTCTGCTCTCTGCAGAATGCCTGGGGGCGGAGGATGAGCAGACTTAAGGCATCAAATTGTAGTCGGCTGGATTTCGCCTCATCCACGCTGCAACCAGATTTTCGGCGTTCTATGCATCAAACCATACGACACAATTGCATCGGGGGGTGCATCCCGTTGCTCCAATTCGACGACAATGGTGACGCATTGGAGCAATGAGCAATCACGCCCATGCACCCGCGCCTGATCTTCACCGTCGGGGCGGCCAATCACGAACACCGATATTGAAACAGCTCAGCGCCTCTGTTTTGTTCATCCAATACCTGGGCACCTCGGCGGCGGACGGATACATATATCTTGGTCCAACATCCTGCATCCTGCATTAGTCACGCAGTAACGCATAGCTACTACTACTACTTACTTACGTCGTGCGTACTTTTTTGAACCTGAGTACGTAGATGGCTGGCATTGCGCAAGCACAACCGTTACCTTAGTTTACAAAACACCTTCCAGCCCCCAATCCATAAATCTTCAATTTGGGCTGCCTATCCTTACCTCACCTCACCTCACCTTACCTCATCCCGCGCTGGCCCCGTGCCTAGCCTAATTAATACAATTGCCTATTAAGACTCACACAGTAATACTTTATAGTGCTGTACACGTCGCCTTGCTCACCGCCGGACAAGACTCCAAGAAACCTCATTCACTCCTGCTACCAACCTCCCGAACCCTGAACCAGGAGCCCCAATTTTGGAACCAATTCCGCGGGGCATCGCTAAGGTGCGGATCCCAGGGCTCTAATCAGTCGAGGCGGTCAGCGAGACGGCCTTCTCTTTTATCGCATCCCTCCCCATTGCTGCTCTTCATTCGTCGTAGGACTCTCTACAGGTCATAGAGAGCTTGGTAGAAATGCCTGTTGAAATTGTTACAATTGTCAACCAGTCCGGTAAAATTATAAGTAATGTAAGCTCTAACAGTCCATTTACACTTATCTGCCGTCTCGTTATCCGACTGCCTAGTCGCTCCCTAAGCAGTAGCACAAGACATCTTCCCTGTTCACTTTGCCCCGCTTGGAGATCTCCCTCTAGTCGGGCGTTTACAGTGCTGACAGCCCTTCGTATTCTCTTGATGCGGACTTTACCAATACAGTCTGTCATCAATCAAACTAACTTTCCCTGCCACATCATAGGGCAAACACCTAGTCGCTGCATTTAAAGAGGCCAAAGCTGCCTACGACGAGAAGAAGGCCGCCGTAAGAGCGGAACGTGCTGTACGGCGGAGCCAAACCTACGACATACCAGCCGCGCCTCGTTATCAACCAGAACCGAACTATGACTACGAGTATGGCGGGTATGACCGTCGACATTCGCACGACGATGGCGTTTCACAGACCTCATCGCGTAGGAGTCATCGCTCAAAGCATAGCCGGGCCAGTCGCCACCGGTCTGCTTCACAATCGCGACCGGCACTGACAGAGGGAAATCTGAAGACACATTCTGAAGTGTCCTCCGTCACACCTTCGCGACCACCAATAGCTTACCGCTCGCCATATGCGGAAACGGCCCCCAGAGATATGACCTTGAGTCGACCTACGCTTCCCCGCGCTCCTACAGCGCCTTATACGCCAACTGAAGTAATGGCACCTGTGCCGATGGGGAATACATATATGCAGCGGTCGGTATCGGACCCAGCGCTCCCAGAGACAGGCAAAAAGAAAAAGGAGATCGATATGAATTTAGCATATGGAAACATCCCGCCGGATCTCGCAGAACGAGTTGATCTAGATCCGGCGTATCAAGCGGTTGAGAAAGAGCACAAGGCGCGCACTCTGATGGAGAAGATCGAGGACCTTCTGGTAGAAGCGCAATGTCTACACCACACCGCCACACACATCATAGAACATCTGCAAGGCAAACCAGAAGCTGCAGCTGCAGTGGCGCTTACGCTTGCTGAATTATCTGCGCTATTGGGCAAAATGTCACCGTCATTCCTAGGGGTAATCAAGGGAGGCAGTCCAGCCATATTTGCACTACTCTCGAGCCCGCAATTCCTAATTGCAGCCGGACTAACGGTCGGCGTGACCGTGGTTATGTTTGGAGGGTGGAAGATTATCAAACGTATCAAAGAGGCAAAGGAAGCTGAAACAGCGGCCCGCATGCAACCGATGGCCTTTGAGGCGGACCCCGGTCAACCTGTCGAACAACAACCGGCGGTTCAACCTCCGTATCCCCCGTCCGAGGCGAGTCAAGAATTTGACGAAGCTTTGGTCGTTGAGGAAGAGCTAAGCACCATCGAGACTTGGCGACGAGGCATTACACCCTTCGGCGAAGACGAGAGTGCCGATCTCGAATTAATCAGTCCGGAAGCGGATCGCGCTATACGCAGTCAGTACGGTGGTGATGATGCGCGAACCGAACGAAGTGTCCGGACGAGCCGGTCACACAAGTCAAGCAAGTCACACAAATCGCACAAGTCGCATCGCAGCAGTCGAGCTCACGATGACAGCGATATACCCGAGCGAAGGAGCAGCCGTCTAAATCAGGAGGTTAGCGATGAAGTAAGTGAGTTGGGCAGCCATCGAAGCCACCGCAGTCACCACAGTCACCGTAGCCATGACAGCCGCAAGAGTGAGAAGACAGAACGATCCTCACGGACCAAGCGTTCTAGTAGGACCGAGGTTAAGGCCATTGAAGATGGAAGCCGGGACAAGGACAACACTATCGAAGCTGTCCTTAGACCGAAGAAAGACAATATGCTCAAGACGCTATTCAAGAAAAAGAAGAAGGAAGACGAAGACCATAAGCGTACTTCATCGCTTCGGGTGTAATGAGAGAGAGTCAATTAACATATCGCATAAATTTTCATGACAGAGCTAATCTGTCATCAGCATTATCATACCTATTGGTTTGAGTACGGGTATAGGTTTGGTTGAATTCAGCGCACGATTGTAACATAGTGAGGTTAAATCCATACACTCACAATACAATACACATACACAACTGGGTATGTGACTATCCAACATGATCTCCCGATGCTTTGCCTTGGTCATTCATGCTTGCCAAACTTGATACACGCCCCATTAAGAACTTGGCGAAGCGCGCTGTGAAGGATGAACCCACGAGTAAGAGACGAATAGCATTGACGAGCAGCAGACCATCGCACATGGCGGCGGAGTTCTGGCCCCATTCTCACAAATGGCCCCTCTCATGCTACGGTGTAGCATCGTGAACGAGAATAAATAGACATAACCATGCAATGCAGCTTACCTACTTAGATGCACTATTTATTACCTAACCACTGCACTATACTAGGATAGCGCAGTAGGCAGCGTATACTAATAGTGAGTAGGACTTTTTCATACTATTTATACACGTACAGATGCACTATTCGGCATAGTTTAGGGCTGAAAATTTCTTGTGAATGAGCACTACTGTAGATAAGACAGCCTGGTTTCCTAGGATTTATTTTTTCGTGATACTCTTTTCATCAACCTCATGCTCCAAGGAGGGCTGTAATTGGTAGATAGTCTAATAGAGCGCATCTTCGGCTCAGCTCACTTTCATCCTCCTCTTACGAATAGGTAGTACGTTGAAATTTCACCGAAAAAGTCCTACTTACAGCCCCAATAACCCAATCACACCTCGGCGGTGAACAAGCTTAGTCATTACGTGCTACACGTGAAAGTACTTAGTACAGGTAATATTAAAATTGAACCGAATCCTCAGGTAACAGCCTGTGTTTCAAGTTGCGACCTGCCCGTTGGCCATCAACGCCACCAATCATAGGTAGTATCGAGCAAGTCTCCCCTTAACCCCTGCAGCGGCAAGGGGCTGTTTTGCGCCTGCGCTGCACCCTTTGCAGAGTAGTGTGTGCACACTACCGAGGTCTCGTCTATGGTTACAGTACGAATTACTTTGTCTGCAGTGATTGCGTATGTGTACCTGTCTAGACGTCTGTTCTGCTTGATACGAGGACGGATGGGCCCCTACCTGGAGTTTTCTGTGATGATTCTGCACTGGCTGAACCTGGTTGGCTTGAATGACGGTCAGCATCTGAGATTACCCGGGAAAACTGGCGTGGTGCGTCGAGTGTGTTGTGCTTGTGCGTATATCGGTATGACAAAATAGGACGAATACATATGCACGCCGAGACATAGAGAGGGAATGAGTGTAAAATGTCACTGCGATGGGTGCTCATTGAGAAGCTGACTTACACATCTAGGTAGAGACCGCTTACGTACGTGTAAGTATACTGAGCACATCTACTGATCTTAACCCAAGTTGGCCGGCTATATTCCGCCATTTCTCTTCCCTCGGTAGCAATGTTTCTCGCTTCCAGCCTCCACGCTTCCGTTTATTGGCCACTCGATGTGAATAAGAAAAGCCACAAATCCCCCAAACCTAAATTCAGATGCGACCGTCCCATCTTACTGTACAGTGTGGGATGAACGAGGAATACACACTGGATATACCGAAAGACAGCTCGTCCTGGTGTTTCCGTTTGCTATTTTGAGCGCTGCAACAGTCTAGAACTGGGTGCTGGCACCATCTCATTCGCTCTACCCCGGGACCACCCGCTAAATCAACTTGGCGTTTCCACAGTGTAGCCCTGTGCCTTTTGACGCCTGTCTCACTGGCTTGGCCTGGGGCAAATGAAGGAAAAAAAAGCAGGCTAATGTGCGCCAAGCATCTCACTGCATGTCTCTTCCCCCTTACGAGCTGGAGTATCAACGTCCTTCCTTTTGGTTCTCAGCACCCCTGGAAGCGCGTCATCAAGGGGTTCGATGTTCGCCGAGCTTTGGGCAGGGCAGGTAGGATAGACACAGTCTAGCGTTGACTAATTATGCTAGACATCTGTAGGTATGAGACGTTGTTTGCAAGGCAAGGCCCTCATCACACTAGACCCTGTTGGGGACAAAGATCCGGCAGAGAAGAATAGGAAAAAGATGCTTCGCCCCGGGAATGGGACCATTGGGCCCCCAGTCTCATTAAAGTAGACGAGATCGAGTCCTCCCCTAGGCTGGGTTAACCTTGAGAACTCTCTCTCTCTTGATCTTGAACTATTTCACTATAGATGAACCAGCAGGCCGGTTCCTTTCTATTTTACTAATTAGAACGTGAGTTCCAGTTCCTGGTCCTACGAAGTTTCCGCCAACTTACAACCATCTAGCCTAGATAGCTTTACTTCTCACCCGAAGCCAACCTTCGCCCTTATTTTCTCTCACTCTCATTGATCTCTTTCATAAAGCTAGCGATACCTAATTCACAATGGGCGAAGACGGCGGCGGCAACGGTTCAGGTGGAGGTGGACATGGAGGTGCGTCGGGTGGTGCTGGTGTAGCCCATGCTGGCAACGGCGAAGTGGGCGCTCCTCATGCTCCCGCTGGTGGTTACGGAGAAAAGAGCCACGGCAACAACAGCAACACCGATGGTGGAAACTATTCAACGGAGATCACGAGGCCCGTATCTCCTCCTAGTCGAGGCACCGAGACTCCTAACCCATTCAGTCGCAAAAACACGAGCTTAGATCTAGATGACTACTTCGTGAGTTTGTCCTTGGCCAAAACTGTGTGGGATTCGCTGATCGTGCTAACTCCCGTTCTTCTCCCCAGTCCGGCCCTCGAGATATTTCCAAACATTCAAAATGGCCACTCTTTTTACAATTACACGGCAGCATAACCCCCAAGATGATCGTCCCGCTCCTTGCCATCGGCGCTTGGGCCACCTTGATCACCGTTCTTTCCAAGGAGTTCTACCACATTGAGCTCTCCATCGAGCCGGTTCTTTTGACCATTACCGGTTTCGTTGTTAGTATGGGTCTGTCGCTCCGTAGCTCTACCGCCTATGAGCGTTACGCCGAGGGGAGGAGATGCTGGAGTCAGCTCATATTGGCGTCACAAAGTCTTGGTCGGGTGTTCTGGGTCCATGCCATCGAGCGCCCTGAGACAGCGAAGGAGGATCTGCTAGGCAAGCTGTATGTCCACCACATTCATAATTTTGCGATGACCTAGAGGTGACTGTTAATAAGCTAACCCGTCATGATTAGAACAGCTATGAACCTCATTATCGCCTACGCTGTGGCTCTCAAACACAAGCTACGATTTGAACCCTACACACACTACGAAGACCTCATTGACCTTGTCGGGCATATTGATACGCTAGCGAAGGAAGCCACGGCGGACGAAGAGGTGCAACAGGCCAGGTCTAAGAAGTACACGATCTTCAAGGCTGTGGGCGAAAATCTGGGCTTGTCTTTTGCTACGTCAAATCCTCGCAAGCAGCTCAAGCGCATTAAGAAGCCCGTTGGCAACCTTCCTCTGGAAATCCTCTGCTACCTGACAGCCTACTCAGACGAACTTGTCGCCAACGGCCAGCTCCCTGTCGGCATGCAGCAAACTACTGTTTGTAAGTGATGTCTTGAACCCCGCCTCCGGCATTCATATGGTTCCGTAACTAATACACACTGACCAGACAACAACTTGGGCTTGCTTAACGATGTAATGGTGAACACCGAGCGAGTATTGAACACGCCCCTCCCCATCGCCTACGCCATCGTCATCTCTCAAATCACCTGGCTCTACGTGGTCCTACTTCCCTTCCAGCTCTACGCCGCGCTCGATTGGATCACGATCCCCGCAACCATCTTCGCCTCCTACATCATCCTCGGCATCTTCTTCATCGGCCACGAGATCGAGAACCCCTTCGGCAACGACGTCAACGATCTACCCCTCGACTCCTTCTGCCAACAAATCGTCGACGACATGGAAACCATCTCCTCCCGCACCAAGATCTCCACCCAGCAGCTGGTTCAGAACTCGAGGAACAAGGTCCTGTACCCTTACAGCAACAGCAGCTATTACTCATGGGCGGCGCAGTCCGAGGGCGCCATCCGCACGGCGCTGAAGAACCGCCCGAACGCGTACTTTGAGAAGGCGGGAGCCCCGAGCCTCGCGAGCGGTCCCGATAATGTCTAGGACGATGCCCTCTCCAGAACTAAAAACAGTATCGATTTGATAACGAAGAATACAAGAAAGCATAACAGACGTCAAAAACATAACGGGGCTTGGCTTTTTGAAGCATTAGGGTTTTATTTTCGTGCTTTTTAAGGATACATTTTCACAGCGACGGCAAGGGTAAAAAAGCGTATAACTTTGTCATTTGGAATTTGCATTTATCTTTTCTGTACTAAGGATATAAGCACAGACGAGTCTATTTTTTAAAAACTGTAAATACAGAATACGGGAGTACCTATCTTGACTTGATTATTCCACTGGTGAATTACGCTTTGACCGGCTTACTCCGACGATGAATACAGGGACTCAGGGGCAAGAAATGAAAAGATATCAATATAAGGCGCGGGAAATATTAAAGGGTGAATGAAACCTTGAGATTTCAAAGTCCGAGCCCGGTGTACCATGATTCAAATCATCTAATTTATCTAGACGTGACTTGCGGCTGAGCCACCTCATTGTTTCAAACTTACGAGTCTCAATTAAATAAAACGGGTAAATATGAGTCAGTTTCATGAAAGGCTGTTGTAAGTACTTCAGCTCGAAGACATAATCTTAAGGATATGCTATTATTTCTCTCTACATTGTATATAAAACACTCCGATACTAAGGCGCGAAGATGATCTAGGCTGCCTAATTCCCGGAGTGCAAATTGGGTATTTCAGACAGACCTAATGGTATAAAAGTTGTATCGATGGTACATGAAGTATTGCACTACAGATCTATGAAAGTAATCGTATCTACCAAACTTAAGCATCTCGAATCGCTCAGTCCATGCAGTAATCAGTCATACCGGTTTACAAAAAAAAAACCCCCCGTTCTTGCTTGCTAGCTTACAACATAACATCTAAACCAAGAATACGCATTACGTTTTCAAAGTATAATGTCTAAGGGAGAAATATTAGTCTCACATAAGCTCTACATAGCTCTTGGTTATTGATCTCCGCCACAACACAGCTAGTTACCTGCTTTAACAATGCTGTATAGCATGCCAGGTAGATGTTAGAATTGAGTATCACATTTAACTTAAGGATAAGTATGATCAACATGGGTCTTATGTCTGCATCAATCTCAAAACCAGCCGAGGTTATTATTGTATATGACTCTAGTCAAGATGCCTAGACTCTGCCTAGATTCTAGGAACTTTGACCTGGCTCAATAAGTTGATATATTCGTCTTGCTGTAACAGTCGGCAATAACCGCGCCCTTCGTTCTGAAGTCTCCTAAGTAAAGGGCTTGGAATTGCTAATTGACTGGTAACTATTTGGTGAAACCATCCGCAGAGATTGCATCAAGCAATAATTACCTGAGATTCTCAAGAAACTAACGGTATGATAAATAGATGCCAGCTTGCCCGGAGTGGGACAGATGTCAATTATAGGCATTCCATCGAAGATCCAATGCAGAATTAGTGCCTAACGTTGTGATGGGATTGCATCTCAGTGAGCTTGAACAACGTAGGTTAGGGACGGACACTCTGAGCGCGCCTTTGTAGGGATTAAGGGTGCTCGCAGGGTTTAGTAAGAGCCCCCATTAAGACATCAGCGTCCAAATGTTACCCGAACACTAGCAACATGACTCTGACAACTGAGGTTTACAGTTACGATGTAACCAGTAGGGCTGTCGAGACGTAACTCTACCCCCACCCCATGCGAGTAGTCCTGAGTAGGCGCAAGACTGATAATAGACCAGGTGTTATAGGCTTCCCCTGATCTTAGCAGGAGGAATAGCTCGGGTAGCAACGCGTCACAAAGTGACGAGGGGGCCAGTGCGCATTGTGACAGCGGATGTATGTTGAAGTCCAAAAGTATAAAGGGCTGAGATGTTGAGGCTAGCATCTCTTAGAAATACAAGCCCTGCTGGAAATGACAACTCTCCGAGTGTATATGCTTGCATTGTTTATGCTTCGTCGTTGCCACCCCGTAGGCAACCAAGCCAAACCTAAGTTCTTTATAGAATGTGAATCAAAGCGCTTCATTGACCATATAGGTACTGGTTTGCTGACATGTTGGTGCTGCAGGCGTGCCACGGATCTCTAATGTCAGGATGACGAGCTAATCAAGACTAAGCGGCGTCGAACAAGCTATTAGAATGGCCGATATTGCATGATCGGCGGCACAGACAGGGTGATACTTTTGCAGCTGCAAGACAAGAGTGTTATGTCTCATTGTATATGTCCATCGAAATTGACCGATTCGGACATGATTTAGTGGTCTTGACACCTGTTTTGTCAAAATAGATCGCAGGGCAACGCTGATGTTCATGCCGGAAAAGATCCCATATGGAATGGCCAAGGGGGTTCACGGGACATCATGATGCCTCTGTTGACGTAGGACTGAGAGTTCTCCTACCAACCAGACGCGCCTAATCAAAATCGGTAGTATCAACAAGAAACTCATCATTTCTGGCGAATGTTCTTCGGTTTCCTCTTCTTGAAGACCACGACAGGCTCTGAGGATTCTTTATCAGGCTCTTCTTTTACAGCCACTCCTCCAGACTGCTCCCCATCAGGCGGCGCAACAGCTGAGGTCAATACCCCATCAGATTCGGACTCCTCTTTCTTGATCTTAGGACGTGATTCTTCCTTGACATCTGACTGTTCGGCCGGCTCTTCCTTCTTAAGCGGTTTCATAAGTGGTGTGCTAAGCAGCGCGTCAAGCTCAGCATCATTCTCAGCAGAGTTTTTCGAATCGCGACCCCATCTCCTCGGCTTCTTAAACAGATTCTTCACATGGTTTTCCGCCTCTTTTTCATCTTCGCTTTCTTCTTTCGGCCGTTTGTGCACGCCAGTCGCGACGGCATCGACGTTCGCAGGTTTCGAATCGTCGTCGTCCGGTTCGGGATCGTCTATGATGCGCGTACTTGTGACGGACCATTCCCCGGCGAGAGCCATATCCCGACGCAGCTCTGTCGGGACATTGATCCCCATCTCGGCGAGCTGTTCCCATTGTTGCTGGCGCTGCGCAGGTGTGGCGGCAGCGTTGGCGGAGGACGAAGAGGAGGTGGAGGTGGAGGGCTTGCTGGTAGTGATGCCATTTAGACGATCTATCTCACGTTTGGCCCTGTCTTTTTCACGCTCCTCGTTCTCGTGGCTACGGTGAAGATCGCGCAGAAAGCGCTTGAGTGCGGATTGGTGCTTTGCGGTAGCTTCATGGTTGGTGCGCTCGAGCTTGGTGTCACGGACATAGGTGCTGCAGTGTTTGCACCAGTATTTTGGTGTCGACTTCCAATATTCTGACATGGTCACCACTTCTATGGCTAGGGATTGTATCTGGCATGCGGTGGACAAGCAATAAGAGGTGAGAAGAGGCGCGTTTTTATAGTAGCAGACGATGCGCAAGACAGTTACAATAGGTAGAGATGTAGAAAAAAATCAAGGTTTAGGTAAGGTACACACACACCTGCCTGTACGGTAGATGCGGATAGGTGCGGATGGGTTCCGGCGCAGTGGATTGTAATGGGGCTGACAGGCTGTCTTGGCGACCTATTCTGTACCTAGAAGGCGCTGGGGTAGTGGGTGTCACTACCTACATAGTAGAGTCTAGAACAAGCACCTAAGATTTGCTTGCATCTTCATTCTCATCTCATCGACTAGGCTATCTAGGTGCTTACGAGCATGATTTGATAAATGTTCTCTGGATCCTAATGATTCCTCTGTCGTTACAGAGTTTGAATATCTTATTCCATCATTAGAGTACATGGTATCGATACGACGACTTTGTGCACTCAGCCTACACATAACCTGCCGTGACACGTTACCGCGCCTTTCGAGTACGAGGTAATCTTTGATGATAATATAATGTGAGTATATCAATATCGGGACAACTGAGTGTCACTTGTGCATGAAGCAAGTATTACACGATACCCTCGGCCAAACGACCGCGATACAGATCCTGTACCCTATCTTTCCAAGCCTAGTTCCAGCCCTTAAAACTTTCGAACTTGCCACGGGAATTCGAGATTACATCCTTCTTTTGCCTTATTAAATCCCGGTCCGTTGCATGTGTTATTCCTCGCATTGCCATTAGCCTCAGAAGCCAACTCTCATAAATATTTCTTTCATTACGTATCGTTCTGAGCCAATGCAGAGGAGACGGACCCTCTGTCTCCCATTGTTTTGCTGACATCCAACCTTCAAATGTGCTTACAAGCAGAGGAAAGCGACCACGACGCCAAAGACTAGAGCACCCATCGAGCCTTCCGCAACGTGCGACGAGCCACCAGTTGACGGGGCCGAGGTCGTGGCAGGGGGTGCCGAAGAAGATGAGGCCGGAGCACTGGAGGTCTCTGCGGGGGTGGTAACTGATGGGGTCTCTACCGAAGAGCTGGCGGCACTCGACGATGACTCGGCGCTGGTCACAGGAACAGAAACCGAGGTCTCAGGAGGAGTGACGATGGGCGTCGTCTCAGGTGGCGGCGGAGGGGGAGCCGTTTCCGTCTCCGTTGGTGTCGGAGTCGATACTGGCACACTCACAGTACCAGTAGGTGTCACTTGGATCTGACCGTCGGTGTACTCGCTCACAGGCACGTAGGTGCTATAGACAGGAACGGGCACCGACGTCGTGACCACCTGGGGCTGCCCATCAGACAGCGCCGTGATTATCGTTGTCTGTACAACCGTTGTTCCGACAATCTGGCCGTCAGGAGACTGGTCGGCAGAACCTTTAGAACCACAAGGGATAGCGATGAGGGAGACGGGCTCGCATTGCTCGGCCCATGTGCGATCGTAGAGGTTGTAAAAGTCTCCAGACAGGCATTGGTAGAAAGTCTTCGAAGAGCCCAGCGCCATAATGTTGTTGTCGCAGAGCGAGAAGCCGCTGGTGAAGAGAGCGCCAGCTTGAGCCGGGGCGTCAAACTGGAACTGGTAGTTGGACGCGATGTATCCAGTGCGGCCCTGAGCATCATAAGTCGAGCCATCCTTCAGTTTGAGAACAAGGACGCCCTCGGCGCCGCATTCTGCCCTTTTCTGCGTTACATCGTTAGCCAGTTTATATGGTTTGAGAATCTCGCCCAACTGGAGTCCTACCTCAGGAAGGCTTCGTTTTTCTTCCGTTACTCTAGCGACTGTAATTTCGAATTTGCCATCGACGCTTGCTGTGCAGCCGGCGGGAGCGGCGCCGGTGGGTGTCAACTTCTCAGTCACTCCCTGAGGTGCGGCCACGGCAAGGCCCAAGAGCGCCGAGGCGAGTGCGAGTGTGAGCTGCATCTTCGATACTGTTATTGTCAAAGCGAGGGGTTGGCTTTATTAACCGAGCGTGCAGTAAACAGTGTGGTGAACGGCAGTCTCAGTATATAGTGAGCGATCAAGCGAATGACACTTCACCCCAACTGATCTATTCCCTCTCTCTTCAGGCAGATATGCACTATCCAAGATAGACCAGTAGCGAGCGATGTGGAAAGAAAGGGGAGGGGGAGAGCCCGAAAGACTTTGGTGCCAACGATGGGCAGTAGATATACGTTTTTTTCTGATATGTATCCGTGTTATTCCACCCAACCGGGATTCCTTGCCTGTGTGTTGTCCTTCTTCCTCATTCGACGGCCATGCCTGTATTCCTAGCGGATCGCTGCCGTCCACCACCACATCAAGACAACCAGGCGGCAGAGTACAAGCGCACATCCCAGCCCACTCTTCTCAGAACATGGTTGGCCGGGAAGTGTGCAGCTACTTGCCATATGGGGAGATAGGCCATGGCCTGCTATTATGGAACTGGTGACGTTGCACCTAGTGTACTGCTAGGTAACTTGATAGACAAGGGAGAGGCGAAGGAAAAGCCCAACACACTAGAGTGGTGGCCTCACTCACAATGCAGCTAACTGGTTAGCCACCTCGTCACTTGATTTCACTCGGTGCTAAGCAAGCCCAGGACATAACATCCTACTAGTAGTACAAAGTGAGACATATCGGTCTCAAACAGCCAACTACCTGCTACTTACCTACTTACCCAACTAAGCTTTTTTTGCAGGAGGCGGACAAGAGCTTAGCGTTCGGCACCTGTACAAGCTGGCACCACTCATAAAACAGTCGGCCGAGGCCGACTCCTACCCGTTGTTGCCCGGCAGCCTGGGCCATGGCTAGTAAGACACGACGACACCATGGCATACGATGACGCTGCTACGCCGCTGAAGGATGGGGGTGGTTGGCTGGGATCGTTTGGCGGTGATGTATCGATGACAAGGCAGCTAGGAAACGGATTGTAGTGTGTATAGTGTTCTGACGAGCGGCCGAAGCGGCAGAACAGGATAACTTCCTCCCCAGCCATCTAAGTGTTACCTTAGCTGTGTTTGATAGGAGGTCGACTATGGTTGGAGGGGAGACGATCGGCCGAGAGGAACATGATTTACTTACTTCCCAATGATAAACCATCCCTGTTCCTTTTTTACTTGGAAAGAAGGCAGAGACTAGCGGGCACTTACAGGGAACTTGTCTGCTTGTTTCAGACAACGGCGCCGCCTGTGCCTGGCAGCGCCGGTGGAGATGTGCATACTTACAATGGCAGACTAAAGGGCAGACTAAGGCAGAGCACATCGACAACTAACAGGTCATGGATGGACGAGTCTGGACGAGGGACGGGATTCCCAGCTATCTCAGCTATCCACGTCCATCTAGCCGTCCTTAATGTATGTACGATTGTGGAGCAGCCCACATCCCGCTCGGCTGCCGGCGTTGATTTGGCATATCCATAGACATGATCTGGACATGTTATGTTACCCCTCGCAGGTCTGCGTGTCTACTGCATTCTGCTACATCTTGTACTAAGCATTGGGGTACTGATACTGTACCTAGCTGTATCTTGTATTGGAGCTCAGTTACCTAGCTGTGCCTTTATCTAGGTACATACCTTACTCAGTAAGTGAAAGAGAGAAAAGGAGAGACAGACAGAGAGAGAGAGATCTCTCCAACCCCTCCCTTTTCTCGACAGGGATATGAACCTCTCCCCCTCAATCCCGCCCAGTCCTACAGTACTATCTGTACCATAGCAAATACGTCACTGCTGACCAGGGCAGAGGATAAAGGTGACCTGGGATGTTGGTTATTTAGGTCGGCATCTCGTTCCTACTAACCTAGTATGTATATACATACATACGATAGGTAGTACTTACTTAGAGTATAGGTATGCTGCAGGCGGACTCGACGCATGCGAGGATACATAATATTTCACGCAGAGTCTTACCAACAGCAGCGCATTGTGCATTTCTGACCAGAAAGAAAACGCCTGACTCGACCACATAGGTAGACGCCGTACTTGTGCACGCACGTTTGAGGGTAAGACAGCATCTGGATAGGTGCTACCGATGGCGCTCGTCCTGTGAGAATCCTCGCCCGACAGCTGCATCGCGTGTGTTGTCACACACACGTACAGGATGTAGGCAGGCAGTGCAAGGTGTAAGTAAGTACATTGTAGAACGAGAGAGGACGAGAGAGGCTGGTGACACCGGTGCAGGCGTAACACATGTAACGGCTATTATTTCATCTTCACTACATGCTATCTATGCGTGCGTTTTTATACTTAGTCAGGTCATTGCGATGTCCCTGTAATATCGCTTCGGCCGGTTCTTTTATACTAAGTAGATATCTCTACTGTACTATCTACAAGTAGGCACAAGCAACAGGATCATGGCCATCCCTTGCTTGCTCGCTCGCTCGCGGTCAATCCGCGCCCACAGGAATCAGAAGACTGCCCTCGTGCCGGTCAGTTACGTGACCGCTATCCAGCGCGCATTCATCTCCAGCAGGGCATATACGATAGCTGGATACCTAGACATACTCTAGCTGTGATACCTTCGCCGATCGATGGTGGTTGCCCATCAACACTTACGGGTGTGTCTTGTTTATCAGAGGCACAGTTAGTACACTAACCTAGAATCTGCAATGTCGACCCGCCTGTTTCTCGTTCAGACAAACAGGTTGTCCATCCTTGTAGCCTCTCTTCCATGGGTAGGCGACAATCGAGCCACTGGTGTCTAGATCGGAGATATCCCTCCTCCCCCCGGTTCTGCTGATCCCCTCAGTATCATACGTTGGTGCGTATGTAAGTGTACGTACATGTATGTATATTACATGATTGTAAGTAGTAGCCGTCGTAGAGTAGGTATGTGACGTGAATACGAAGGCAGCGTTTATGCGATCCCCATCACGTCTATATGTTGGCTCATGGCTACCGTTACATCGCCCCAAGTATACAATATACCCCATCGAGGCATACATCACGATGCACCACAGAACGATATTGCGACAGCAGTTGACGCCTGTCATGTCGGCAGCAATCCCATCTCAGTCCATGATACCTACCCCGTGAGCTTGGGAGGAGTGTGTCAAGCAATCAATGTTCCAAATCGCATTCCCGCCGGGTTCCGCTCCGAGGTCCCGCGTGTTCCATAAGTAGCAGTAAGTAAGTAGAAACAACAAAAATAGCACCAGATATCGTCAGCAACAGCATGCTCGTTTCCCATCTCAACGGCGCAGAGAAAGTTTTCCTCGCCCCAGCCAACAAACCAACGCACACAGCAAACTCGAAACGCTGGGCCCGACACCTGCATTCCAACCCACCCATCCAATCCGCGGAGCTGCATATTGTTTCCTCCAAACCCATTCAGCCTATTGGCCGGGTCCCGGCGCAATGTACATCATCATCATCACCACCACCACCAATAATCATGATTATCATACAGAATACAATAATGTAGTACCTACGTACCCAGGGCGTTGAAGCAAACAGGCAACGGAATTCGCATACAAACCATATCATCGATGGGAGCAACAGCCAAGCAGGACAACGAACTTTAAAAAAGACTGTATCGAGTTTAAAGACATGATGTGTTCATCTATCTAAGCAGGTGAATAGGCAGACCGGCAAGTACGCTGGTAGGACGCAGATAAAGGTACTGAGTAGATACTACATCAGGCACGTAAGGAACACACCTTTTCCAAAGCCAGCTCCAAAACCAACATTGGAACTGCATATACGATCCCAATCCCCATGACCAATCGCCATGGTAATGACCAACCAGAGAGACGGCTTTAAGAGAAAAGCCACAATACCCACAGCAAGACTTACTTACATCAGTTGAAACCCGGAAAGGCGCATCTCATTCCCATCGTTCATCTTGCCACATGCATACAGAATCCATAGATCCTACGAAACATACATATGACCATGTATTTATGTTCGTGATTGGCTAGCTACATACCTCAGGCACCCTATTCCGTGAGAGTCACCAGTCAACTACTTAAATATTAAACGACCTGCGGCTTTCACTATTATCATAGCTCCCATAAAAGCAAAGTAAAAGGAAGAACGCTGATCAAAAGTTGGAACAACAATATATTCGTTGTCCTAGCATCAATGGACGCTAAGTGTATGTCTCGTGCGTTTATATCGACTCTATCGACATGGGAATCATCTATGCATCAAAGTCAAATTTTAACCTCCCCTTTCAAAGCCTACCCGCTCGTTCATTCATACAATTCATGCGCTCATTTGATTTTCCAGTTCCAATCCCAATCCGATTCCACCATAAACCCTGCGCCGCCTGTCCACATACGGATGGTAGGTTTGCCGACTCCTACCGTCGCCTTACTTCTGGAGATTTTGCACTAGCTCTGCCACGAGCTGTCTAGTCTCATCCTCAAGCTGGTCCTCCGGAGGGCCCAAGACTTGTTGGAAAACGGGTATCAAGCGAGGTGTTAATTCCTGTACGGTAGGATTGCCCGCGACGTCTAAGAATTTGATTATTAGCTCGCGTATTAGATAGGATATGGGTATCGGAGACAACTTACAAAGCTTGTGCAAGCATTGGTAGACGGGCTTGTTTTCCTCGTAATCCTCCTTAAGGGGCAGTAAGTCAACAAGCGCTGGTAAGACATCTGAGATAGGGACTTGGTCTGGGTTAGATAGAATCATGCGGCAAAGGCAACCTGCTGCATTATCCTGCAGACGTTGGGCCTGGATTTGTAGCAATGGCTCCAGGCTACGCAGGATTTGCGGAAAGCTAGGCAAGTAGGTTGCTTGATCCTCGGAGTGGTACACAAGTTGTCCGATGGCGTAGGCTGTGTTCGACTTGGTCTCCTGGTCTTCGTCCGATAAGCGGTGAAGTAGCGGAGGTAATAGAGTAGACGTATAAGGAGTCACAGCAGAACCCATGTACGCGACACACTCTGCCACGACGCCAACAGCGGTCGACCGCTCAATGTGTTCGTTTGAGCTGATGAATTTGAGTATTGGCTTCTGGAAGACCTTCCAGATTTCGGCGAACTGGGATCCTAAGGCGGCAGCCAATCCGATCAAGACATCTAGTGCGGTATCAATGATAAGCCAGTCCCACTCAGAGCTGCCCTGGACATCATCTTGGTTCTCATCTTCGTCCCCAAGATCCTGTTGGCAAGGGTGGCATCTGGTCGTAATGGTACCCAGGACTGTGATGATTTGTTCCATCATAGCCTTCTGACCCAAGACAGATGGGCCAGTAGCTTTTAGGGTGGAGGCCACGCTGCGGTTGATTTCCGTTACGACATCCCTAACAAATGTTAGCATCCGAGTTCGATGCAATAGACTCGTTCAGGGGCAAAAGATATTGAAGAGCTGTATCAGATTTTGTTCATGTACGTGTTCTCAGCAACCGCATATAGCGTCTGAGTGAGCTGGGTATAACGTAAAGTAATCATCATTGTAGCTCGAGGGTAATGAAAAGGTGTGAAACAAAAAGCGACTTAGAAATATCAAAACTCACCGGTCAGCTTCGTCTTGCCAGATGTGCATTGTGGCGGTTGTCACAATTTCACCAAGCTTAACGATATTGGGAATTGGCTCGAAGTTCAGGGGCAGACCAGGTGCCCACTTTTGGCCAGTCTGCTTCTCCATTACTTCCCAAACGCACGCGTATGTACGCCACAATGTCCCGATAGCTGTCTTGCGGCAACCTTCATACGAGTGTTCCGCGAAGGGAGCGACAAGCTCTACAGCCTTCTCGATATACGCAGCGCTCTTCTCCTTGGAAGCATAGATGACATCACCGAGAACTTCAAGGGCAATTTCTTTTTCCAATGCCTGTGCAGAGACGCCGACTAGATCATCCCAGTCGTCATCATCGTCATCGTCGTCCATATCTTCTTCATCGTCATCCAGTTCAACTGCGTCTTTCTTATCCTTCTTATCAGCAACGAGGCCCTCTTCTGAAAGATCAAAGTCAACTTCTTCTTCTTCCAGCTCAAGACTTTCGAAGAGACCGTTGAATATGCCTGTCAAAGAATCGCCTAGATCGCCCTCGTAGACGGTGGCGAGCTGACTCCAGAGAATGAAAGTGGTCTCACGCAGACGGGCGTTACCCAGATGCAGAGCCTTTTCACTAGCCACTAATAGCGGCATGACATAAGGGTGAAACTCCTGGGCGCCAACACCTACCGCAATTCGGCCCATGGCATCACAGACGGCGCTTCGGAGTGCTAGCTCTTCCTCACCGCTCTCGGCCATGATGTAAGTGGACATCGCCTCCATTGTCTCCTTCAAGAATGGATTGAACGAGCTCTTGACAGCTGAAGCAATAGCGCCGAGAGCGCCAGCTGCGGCGGCCTTGACGGTAAAGTCGGAATGAGATAGGAAAGACCCAACGCGGTGGATCATTGTCTCGCCATACTTGGCCATCACATCAGAGCCGAGGCCCTCGGCTAGCGAATCGATCACACCACACACTGAACGGATAATCTCTACATTTTGCTTGCTGTTCTGGTCATTGCCAGCGGCGTCTAGATTGAGGAGCAGGGCCTGTATGATGGCATCGTGATGAGCGGCCATGCTATCGGCAAGGTCTTCGCCAATGCGAATGAGACCTACGAGTGCCGAGTATCGTACAGCTCGTGCCTGATCCTGTAGGAGTTGAAGAACGGCAGGCATCAGTGAGCCAATCTGTGTCGAAACAAATTCAGGCGCACCTTCAGCGCAAGTACCAAGCGCCAAGATACAAGCTCTGCGATGGCCAGAGTTCTCTGAGGTGGCATATTTGGGGAAATCATCTAGTAGGGGTACAATAACTTGACGAGGAGGTAGGTCGCTCGAGAGCTGCTCAATCAAGGCTAAGGCCGCCCTTGCAGGCGAAGTGTCGTCTTCCTCATCATCATCCTCTAGTTCGGAGAGGATCATCAAACTCTTCCTCATCAGCTGGGCACCCATTTCAGGGACACCTTGGATCTTCATACGGCGGTACCTGACGCATTGAGCCAAGAAGGCTAGAGCCTGGCAGCGTACATCCTCTTCAGCAGCAGAATTTGAGGCTAGCTCAAGCATGAACTGGACGAGATCCTTGAAGTAGCGGGAAATCAAAGCAGACTCATAAGCGAGGAAGGACTGGAAGACCTCGAATGATTGCTGGATGCGCTCATCGTCTTGGTTCTGCACAGCGTCCTTAAGCACGTCAACCATGGCAGGAATGAACTCCTGAACGGCGTTTAATGCTTGCTCATCTTCATCAACATCGATTAGCATGAGGGCAGCACTGATAGACAACATAGTGTTGACACGGACATCTCGGCTCTGGGGGTCTCGAATTGTCTTGGTGAACAGTTCGAAGAGCTTGGCCAGATGACTCTCGAAGTAGGTGGGGTTAGCCTCGAGGAGACTGAAGATGATGTAGGAGCCGACCTCACGATGGGCGACGCTGTCCGAGGTAGCCAACTGGGTGACGTTGGGGATCAGGTCGGCCCACTCGTTGTTGTCGAAGTCGAGGGTAGCAATGGCAGCGATAACACGGGATTGGCCATGGCGGCACTTCCCATCTTGCTCGTTGATAATGGTTTGGAGCAGCTGGTTGCGGACCTCGGGCTTCTGAGAAGCGTTTATTTTCTTCCAGTGCTTGGGCACGAGTCGCAGGGCCTGGACAGCAGCGAGCATACGCACTGTGGGCTCGGGGTGGGAGACAATCACATGGAGCAGGCCCAACAATGAGTCTGGGTGAGGGTAGAAGTTTTTGCGCAGTTCGGCGGTGGCAGCCTTAACCATCTGGGTATCAGCTGTGAAGAAAAGAGGTCAAAGTCAGTTTGGGCAATGTAATGGAGATAAAAAGGACGGCGAAAGCGAGGAACTGAAATAGTGAGTAGGGTGATGGCACTCACGGATCTGGCACGCCTGAAGCAGCGCGACAAGCTTTTGTTGATCCATGATGGACGAACTGTACCGCGTCCCTCGAGCGAGACACACAAGCGCCTGGGAGAATAGAAAATAGAGAAGAGGATAAGAAAAGGAAAAGGAGAGAAGAAAAACTCTGGCTGCCCGAGCAAATGTGCACGGGTCACATCACCTCCAGGGGGAAGGGGGAGGAGGAGGAGAAGAGAGCTAGAGAGAAAAAAAATATTTATTGTAATTTCATGGTGGGGTTCCTTGAGAAGCTCAGGGTCCTGTTTTACTGCCTAACCTAATCGCTGTAAGCTTTGCATAAAGGACAAATCAGATCCTACAGCGCCTGGCTAGTTCTATGATAAGATAAGCCCCTCGATCCCGGTACCCTGCAACTCCTCCCAAGAACCCAAAGCCCCTCTTTTCTCCGTCTCGATCAGGTAGCGGACGCAAAATAGACTCGAACTTCCTTGTACTATGTAGGAGGAGTACGGATGGAACCTTGTGTGCGTCCGAAACATGTATTCGGGTTCCTAATACATAGGCATGGTCATCATGACATTGCAGCCGTATGTTGAGGCGGAAGGATTGCGAAGCCGCCTGCTAAGCGTTGGGATATCGTGCTTGCGTAGCCAATGACGTGGAGGTGCTTGGTATCAGCAAATATTCATGTGTAGTACACGGCTTGGTCGGGCGGCTACAAATATGCGTATGAGATGCTTGAATTTACAGATGAAGCAGGCAAACATGTACTACTAAGTTCAGGCGCATTTCTCATTAGATGCACCCTTTCTCGACTCTGGAATTAGCATCTCAATCTGTAAGTTGCCAAGGTGGGGTTTATATAGGTACCGTAGGTATGCTTCCTCTATTTCCAACTTGTAGCCAGGATTCATCTGTCATTATATCAAGAATACGCAAGGGCGACGGCGAATACAACGTATGAAAATGGTATACAGTTTGATCACATCAAGGCAAACATTGTTTTTGGATCAGCTCATAGTTGTAGGGTTTTCGTAACCTCCGGAAAAGCCTGCCAACGAAGCAGCCGCATATTGCAATGGATTGACCTTACTCAATCTTTGACTATACAAGTGCACGATATTAGAGATATGGAAGACTAGGTAGTTAACATAATATGAAGCAAGAATATGGAAAGTGACAATTATCAACACGTTGTAGTAGTAAACTGGTGCCTTATAGAGCACATGAGGCATACCTCTAGTCTCTCTCAAGACATGACTACTCCAGCCAAGCATCGCTCATTCTACCTAGATATTTGCAGCCAACGCGAAAAAAATACATGAACACAAACAAGCCGATTTCAGAAACTGGCACTAAGTATACATACTTGGACACACATAAGCTAATTCTCAAGATCACTGAAGCGAGCGTGCCATTCTCATAATCCATTAAAATACTGATCGAACTCATACCCAATCCACTGCGACCGCTGCTGAACCTGCTGCTCGAGCCAATCACCTTCCTCAGTGAGATAAAAGTCGACGAACTCGGCAGGAACCCATTCGAAGTAGGCGTTCTTGACAGCAATCCTCGGGTCATCCCGAGACAATGCGTCTTCGATAACCTGAGCGCCTTCGACAGCCCCTTTCCAGGTACTGCTTAGTTCTACATGTGAGTTTTCCTCTGCACTGTGTTCCTCCATGGCACCTGGACCTATTACACACGCTGGAGTCAGTAATTGCCGGATAGAGAAGGGGTTTAGCTCATATATCGGGAGTATACAGGAGTAATGAGGTCCGAAAGCTGCCTGAAGGGTAAAAATATAACTCTACAGAACTAACCTGCTATCTTTTCCGTGTCACTCAGCACGGCGACAAATGCGTCTGGAGCGGCACAATTAGCGCTCAGCACCATTGAGAATGAGCCGATTTTCTGCAATCATCAGTAAAACGTCCGGGGAAGACTGCAGCGAGGTTTATAGGGAGAGAGGCTGAGGCACGACTTTTGGTAGGATATGGTTAGGGGCTGGTAGACACGTACATTATTCACATCACCAGCCGAGCTAATGCGATCGGCTCCGAGAAGAATAAGAGCGGTGTTTTCAGCGGCAAGGGCAGCTGAGGCATCTGAGTAGAGCGTGACTTTGAAATTTGAGTGCTGTGATGAATCCTTCAATATTCTGGAAGCGAACGTCACCCCCTCAAAGAGCGGACGCGATTCCAAGATACGGAGGTCAAATTTAATATTCACAGTCGATATAGCGTGCGACAGACAGCTGGACATCGTGGAGCTCGAGGACAGCGTGAGGATAGAGAGTGTATACTCAGGATTCTCACCCCGTGGTAGCAAGTCGCGTATGAATTTGGAGAAAGTCTGGCAAATTCGGTCGGTTGTGGCATTTCTATGGGCAAGCTGCTGCTCTAGTGCCTGGATAACTTGTTCGGCCTTGTTTGCTGGGACCATATCGGAAACGTAAGCAGCTTTAATAGCATCTAAGGCTTTCAATATTGCGGTCGTAATGGCAGCACCCATGGCAGGGCGAGCTTGACAGAGATGCCACGCAGCCATGCGCACTTTTGCCCAGCTGCTCTCATCTACGGCGTGGGAAAGCAACATCTGTCGAACTACATCTCGGAGAGTCAAGACAGCCACCCCTGCAAGTTCTCTGGCACCATGCTCGCTATGAGACGTGTTGAGTCAGTAATGACCATACACAGTACCACGATCACTAAGCTTCAGGTGATACGCGAGAAGAAAAGAGTCTTGGGCACATACCGATCATCACGTAGTCTCTGCAGACCCTCCGTCAAAATTCGGCCCGCGTCCGAACCCAGATCATACTCAGGCCATACTCGTCTTAAACTATCGATTAATCTCGGTACGCCCCCAAACTCCTCCGACCCGCTGACTTGCAACGGGTCAAACCACTCGATGCCTTCGTGCTCCCAATCAAGAGTGATGCCCTCCTCACCCTTCCCGCCTTCTGCTACGTCTTTAAGACGGAACGCGAAGGGATTGATATTCCATTTACGGCCAATCGACTCGTCTACAAAGGAGTAAGGCTTGCCGACGCGCAACAAGTCCAGCGACGAAGCCGGAAGAGTGGTCTCTTCCCGGATCTCGCGCAGCGCAGCGTCAAGCGGGCTCGCGTCGGACTCTTCCACACTTCCGGAACAAGGGGCTAGTTTGTGCCTGGATGCCTCCATCAGCCTCGACTGCGCGAAAAGCCGGCGTGGCTGGTTATACGTCCGTCTACCTACTGGTATGTGCGCACTTTGCTGCTTCGTCTGAACAGTGCCACTTTTGCCTGCTTGTCATCCCCATTCGGGATCTTGAACAGAAAAGAGCCAGCTACCGTCCTCTCCTCCAGGGGGGCTTTCTGCTCATCAGACGCAGTCGCCATTGCCCTTGTGCTCACTTGTCTTGTGCTCGTTTGATGGGCATAGCTGAGACGTATTGTCCGCTGCGGAGAGAGGCGAGAAAGGCGACACAGACACAACCGCTGATGGCTCTGTCTGAGCCACGCCAGCGGGAAGGCACTGCCATGCCACATTACAGAAGACACAGCAAGGTTTGGGTAGGGGCCGCCGGGTTGGTTGGAGATAAGAGCAGGCGCATCCAGTGACGGGTCATGACGCCACGGCAGGACGGCAGGTGCTGGTGGACTGAAAAGGGCAATTAAGGGGATAACGGCCGGACCGTGCACCGGAGATAAGGCATGCACTGTGAGAGCGCCTCTCCTGCAAATGGCAGTCCATATCAGAACACACAACTCTTTTAGACAATTCCAGACTGTATCAATCAAAGATAAATGAATTGCTTTATTCATCGATGGACATCGTAGACGCTCATGTCGTCGCATTACATACTATATCGTAAATTACTATCCGAATGACCCATGCTCCTAAATTCCTACCCGAATCTCCATTTCCTCCGCCCTATGCTCCGCATCGTCTAGCAGACACCACTTGGGATTGTGTTGCTTCCCTTGCGGGTAGATCCGGATCCGTAAGCAGCGCCCTGGCCGAGGCCACGCTTAGCAAAGGCCGTCCAGATCTCGCACTGGTTGTCACCACCGGTGAGGTTCTTGTCGGCATCCAAGATGGCGTCACGGGCCTGGATGAAGTTGGGGTTGCAGGGTTGGCTGTTTCGCTGATTAGCACGGCCACTTTTTTCTGGAATTACCTCGCGACAAGCAGAGAGAAATTACTTACAGAGCCATGCCGTCGGTGACGAGCTTCATGGTGAGGAACTTTCCGTCGGTAGGAACACCGTCGGTATCGAAAGTAGGCTTCTGCGCCGTGCTGAGGCCGTGCTTGTCGATCAGGTTCCACATGACCTCGTAAAGCATCGTGGCCCAGATCTCGCCGATATCGTGGACCTCGTTGTACTACAGCGCTCAATGTTAATAAATTACAACCTGGTGCTTAGTCTATAAGAGGAAATACGCACGGTATTGGCAGTCGTGTACATGTAAGGGTTCACGGTGAGACTAGTCGAGTACAGGTAGTTACGGATACCCTCGGGGTTGTTGTACTACAATCGGTGTCAGCATCTTATTTTGACCGTGGTCCGGAAGGCTACATACCACCCATGCACCGAGACTGTAGTCGGTGTTGCGGGTATCGGTCTCCTTTAGACGGATGGCAGTTGCCATGAAGTCACCCCAACCTTCACTGTTCCGGCGTCAGTAAAAAGATTTCTTGCTCGGGATCTTCGAGAAAACAGAACCGAAAGTAACTCACCCCATACCACCAGCTTCAGTAGTCTGGAGACAGTTGGTGTTGGAAGGTCCACCAGTAAGGCGGTTCGACACTATGTACACGGAATTAGCAAGCTCTCCCTTACACTGGGCCTGGATGTGCAGGCGAGGTACTTACATCCGTGGGTGTATTCGTGTAGAATGACACCTGCCTCGAAGGCACAATCCCTCTGGGGGTTTGAGTATGTCCATCGGTACATACGCATGCGGCCATTCTGTCCATCTGGAGGTGTCGCGAAGTTGGCGCTAAAACCAAGAGTTAGCACATTATCACGTGTAAAAATAACGCCCTGTGTTCAGGAGTTGCGGTCTGCGGAAAGGAGATAGGTCCAGTAGATAGATGTCTCTGGGATACGTACTTGTTGGTTCCTGAGCCATCCTGAGAGTTGAGAATGACGAAGTCATTGCCTAGACCACCCTTGCCGTTGTTGTTGGCCTCGAAGTTTCCGGCGGCCTCGGTGAAGCCAAGGTCGTACAGAACATCGTGGTACACGTTAGCCGTGTAGAAGAGCTGTGTGACGGACGCGTTGGCGTATGATGAAGGGGGAGACCAGCTAGGACTCCAGTCATAGTCAAAGTCAAGGTCGGCCTCAGATGGTCGGTAGTTGTTTTGCCACGAGCTACCACCATTGGGGTTTGTCTGAGCTGCGGCGTTGTCTGAAGATAGAAGTTAATTCTTATTCACACTGGCGCCGCAACACTAGCTGCTAGGATAGGTCAAGTGCTTGTCTACTTACTGCCGCGAGTAGACGTATACGATGTGGTTCCGTCGCCAAACCAAGTGAACTCCGAGTTCTCGGGGTCCCAGGGATCCTCCAAGACCGTACGAGAGCCGACGTCAGGGTCGTTGATACCCCAAGGACTATCCCGGTTAGCTATTCCGTGCGTAAACACAGTTTAGATAGTGAAACCTACTAGACTCTCATCTGGGCGTCCTGAACCCAGTCTACGACACCGTGAATTTTCTCATTGGTCTTGGCATCAACGTACGAGAGCAGCCAGTTGTCAAGTATGTCGGTCTCTACTCGCCATGTCAGGGCAAGCTCGCCATCCGGCTTGACGAAGTACATCAACTTCGCCTCAGGATCCTTCTGGGCACCGGAGGTGCCTTTGAGGGTGTAGGTCTCTGCTTCACTAGTGGCCTCGGCAGTAGCCTTCCCCGTGACTGGGAGATCTAGCATGGTCTTGGCTTTCTCAAAAGCTTGCGTAGAGTCTGAGAAATCACGCTTGCTTAGAGGGCTCTCCTCAGGGACCTTGCCCTCGAAGAAAGAGTTTCCGTATGAGAAGACGGTGCCGTCAGCCGCAATCTAAGTTATGTGTCAGCCCTGCTCGAATCACAATAGAGGCATGAGCCGATCTGCTACGGCATATGGAGATCTTACGTTGACATTGAAGTCGGCATTATCGATATCTAGGCCGTGGACCGTCTGCTTGAAGTTGACATGAGCAATGCCGTTATTTCCAACGTAGTGGTCCTTGACAAGTCGGAATTCAGCGTTGGGGGCTACGCTTTTGACAAGTGCGGTGGCGGTCTCTACGTAAGTATCGCGCTTGACCGTGAGTATCTTAGGGTCTGCCTTGGTAGCGGCTTCATTGTGGTACTGGGCAGACTGTGTGATTCTATAGGCGTTCAAGTCGACAGCACGTCGGCGGACACCTGGCTTAGCAGCAGGAGCTGGGTGGGCAGAGGCGGCCCCAAGGAGACCGAGCAGAACGAGTGACCGCATAATGAATTTTCTCAGGCAATTGGCGTTCTGAATTCAGGGCAGACTTGTGTGGAAACTAACGCGCGTTCCCTGAGGCCTCGAGATTAGACTGGAGGCCATGGTGAGAGACTTATCTTTTTATATGAGATTCCATCCTTTATGAAGCCAAGAACTATGCTCACGACATACAACGTCTAGCTTCCTGTTTCGAACGAAGGTGCGATATTAATTGACCGACATCTATATCATATCTGACCTGTTTGTTATTGGCCCCCCATTGAATGGTTCCGACTGTGGAGATACACGACGCCATTCTCGTAGAACGCACTAGGCACATAACATAAAGAATAACTTCGGTAGCAAGGCGACTGGTTGGGCAAGTCTGCTTCGCGCGATACCAGCCCCAAAAGGAAAGTGACTATGTTCGTGATAACGATGTTGCGCTACACGAACCTGGACGATTATACTTGCATGCTGGTTGGCCAGTAGCTCCCAGCCTGACCGAAGGACCCGGCACGCGACAACCTTGAACGTGCCCAAGTAGCGAAGAGAGCCAATCACACGCTGACTAGGTATAGCACCCAACCTCAACTCATATCTCCGGTCCCACGCCGGGCGAGCTGACCTATGATGGTAGAGATGAAAGACATCTTCAACGATTCCATGACGAGGCATATTTCCAGCTTTAACCCTCGCAACAGGAACAAGTCTGTATTAACATTCACAGCGACGTGGTCTTGAGGAGTTGGGTTACGGCGACAGCTTCGAAGTATAACCTACCTCAAGATACTTGCAGTCTCTCATTCCCGTGGTTCGTACGACAACGACGGTAACTTTGCAGGTCGGAGAGCGGAGTCTTCATGGCACATTCTACTCAGGGCCTAGCTCGGGATAAGCTACCTGAGCACCCATCGTGCCAAGGGTTTCTCACCCGCTATCTGGAACCCTGACTCAGAAGAGAGAGGACCGATAATGGCGGGAGGGGCTGCTGTGCGAGCGGTGCCGATTCTGGGAATAAGAACGAGACGGCATCGTGGGCTCACTAAGTGCTAGAGCCGGCATTGGTTCAGCCACGCGCAGCTGCCGTATACCGTATATACCGTATAATACAACCTCAAAAGCTTGGGAGCGACAGCTTCTACATCGCATGTCGGCCTGTTCCACCCAGTCGGCAACGAAGCACTGGATGTAACCTTGGCAAGATATACTGCGACTGTTAACACGGCTCGAGCACTTTGTCAGCTTTAGTTGTCTGTCGTGAGGACAAACAGACCTTCCTAGAAAAGAAGGACGCAGGCCTCACTAATTCGTATTGATCAATCTAATTACCTTACCTACCGTAACCAGAATCCCCACTCCGTGATGGTGAAATCCCCAGGCTCCTGCTTGGTTCTACTAAGCGCCAACACTAAATCCTCTAAAAGCCCCGACTGCCGTTTGCCGAAGGATTGCGACCCAGACTCTTACAGGGGGTCCTCAGAGGGTCCTGTCGACGCCTCCCCAGATGACGAAATCCGTATCCCGCTCAGTACATGTAGTAGTGCGGCCAACTCTCGTCGCATCGCGTTCAACCGCTGAATTGATAGCCGGGAACGCGATGTGTCACAAAATCTCCTGTATCATCCGTCACCGCCTGCCTTGCTTCTCGTTGCCTACTGAAACGTTCTCACTTAGAAAAGGCACTTCGAGAATCTAGCCAGGTTTGCACGCAGCTCGTAAGTAATCATGAGACCACGGCATCGGCAACGAGCCAATGAAACAGTTCACGGGCCTGACCCTTGAGCTTATCAATGATTTACAATAGGCGATGAAGTCTTATTGTCGGCTTGGCAAACTACGATCTGTAGCATATGCTCTACGGAATTACACCTCAAAGCATCGTAAGCGAGCGTGGACACCCGGTCAATATGAAAACGGAAAATACCTATCTAATACTGTAGGTAAGTCTACCAGGTAAATTTAGGTACCTAGTGTGAAAGGGATGATAGACGCCGCAAGCTCTGCCGATCAGTCTCCAATCCTCACCCTCCAAACCTCACCATCTACAATACACTCAAGACACTTTTATGTGCATTGAAGCCTCACTCTACCTCATTTCCTTTTGTCCTTTTCTGTCCTTTGTTTACGGCTAGTCAAGCCGGCAGTATTAGCGTGTCCGATCTGCAGAGCTAAATAACAGACGACTACATTAGTACATATAGTACAGAGTAAGTGCCTAGGTTAGGCAGTCTGTGGGCAAGTCTCATCTTGATCGGAACTTAACGCGGGCCAACGAACGTCAGGACAAAACCGGGCACCTTGGACGTTACCTAATAGAGTCTGTAGAGTGTCAAAGGAAGGTGACTGGCGGGATGGGTAGCGTCTCTTCACGAATACCCAGCTCGTAACGTCTCCTGAATGACGGGGATTGCCGGTCCAGGCTGGGTCTGTGCTTTTCATTTTGGAGCCTCCTCTCCCTTCTGGGCTGCATCTCGTGCGTCTTCAATAACCCCCACCCCCAAGAGGAGCCTCTACCCTGCTCCAGGACAGGCACTCATATGCGCGTACCGTCTAAAGGGCAAACAAAACACCCCTTTTAATGACTTTCTCATCATTGCATTTTGATTGACAGATATTCGATCGTTTAACCGAGGCGTGAAAGGCAGGAGTGGAGTCTCTTATATGACGATATGAAGCCCATAACTAAATAAAAGGAGAAGGAGAAAAACAGATGCATGAGAAGGAAAGAATATCTACTATCTTCTCTAAGCTGCCCGCCCAACCATGTAATATCAACCCATCAATCTCGAAAAATCTAGTCTCACGGAATGCACATCACAAAGCCTCAATCTCCGCTAATATAGCCGCAACCATATCCTTTGCTTGCGACTCCGACAAGATGCTAGAGGGACCAAAGATGCCGAGGTCTAACTCGTTTCCACATGTCGCAATTTCAATATCTACTGCCTCCTATAGATCGTTAGATTTAAGCAAGGAAGAACAGCTTCGCCTGTTGCTTACCGGGTATGCATGTCTGACTACATTACTGGCGATACTCTCGTGATCTGGAGTAACACAATGCATCGACATGTCGACGCCTCCAGCAGGTGACGACTCCTCGTTCGTGATTTCTTGGATAGTAACAGGATTGCCAGTTTGCGATGTAACATCAGGACGAGAGAGGATATTCACAAACGTGTCGATGCGCATGCCGGTCCAGTCGTGTATCTCCCATAAGCTAGCTGTGGAGTTCTCGAATCTACTGATCTCGGCGATGTCCTTCTGAATATCAGTAGCTATAGCAACGATCGTTCTACTTAAAGGAGTCTTGACTCTGAGTGGAAGAATATTGAGCGTGGGAAATGGGGCATCCTCGAGACCAGGGTAGCTGGAACGGTTGGCTAGATAAATCCCGAAAACACAATCGACATCATCGTTTATATGCTGATATTGACGACGTCGCTGCGCAAAGGCCTTTGCGTATGCAGCGAATAAGAACGCCTGAGTGGATACCCCATATGTTGAACTTTGAAGCCCGAGTCCAGAACTGTTGATCGTAGTACGCCGAAACTCACTGACTCTCAGGCTTTTGGTGTTCGTTAAATCCCCCTGTGTCATATACATCTGCACAGCTGTGCTTCCGTGAAGATACATTGTCCAAAATGACCTCCTTTGATCTTGGATGGTCGAGGCATAGTGTTCAAGGACGAATTTATACCAAGGCGTTTTGGGAACCGGAGGGCCAGCTGCGCTCACATCACTGCAGAATCTAGCAAAGCGGTCCAGTATGATGGGTAAGCTAACTCCATCATACAATCCATGGTGTAGATAGAGGTTGAGAACCGCTTTGTCTGACCCTGCCACAAGGACCTGCGCAACGGCAAATGGTGTAGCCGCATACACAAACCCCATATCACCTGAGGTGGTCATGATATTCGTGGCATGCTTGTCGGTGAAAGTCGATTTCATGACGACCTGAAGAAATGGTAGACTTGACGAACCCGTTCTGATCAGATGAGTCCGTAGCATGGCAGTTTCGCTCACGAGATGGACCCAAGCCCTATGCAGAGCCAGGACATCGATAGGACCGGTTATTCTGAAGGTAAATTTAGGGAAGAAGGTAGCGCCATGACTGTTTTGCCACACACTCAGCATGTGAACTTGCATTGGTAAAGCTGGGAGAATGGTCTCGGTCGAGTTCTCTTCAATCCCATACTGCTGTAGCAGTGTACGAATCTCCTCAATTGAGATGATTGAGTTGAGTCTCAATGATTCTTTTACAGAAACTTCCGAGTTTCCATCAGCCACCTGATTTGCTTGCTCCAAAATACCACGAATCGAGGGGATAGTGACTAGGTCTCTAGTGGATATGTTTAACCCACGTTTTCGAAGTATTGAACTTGCTTTTATCGCACTAATAGAGTCAAGCCCAATATGAAATATTGAGAGACTGAGATCAATCGCTTGCCGATCAACTTTACATAGGTCAGATAAAACTTCCAGTATCGTATCGTAGCTGTGAAGTTGTGAATCCGTTTCTTGCGAAGAAAGTCTCTCTTTGATCGAATTACTTTGTTGTCCCTCCACGTCAGTCTGAAGTGTAACTGGTGCAAGACCGCAAATGGACACTGTTTGAGTATCACGAGTGCTTATTTCAAGGACTTGTTTGCTAAAATCTCGAGCGAAGTACTCTAGAGCCTTTTCTAAGCTCACGCCGAGGTTTTCTACGCCTTGCGAGTTCATGTAATTCTCATCGCACGCGATTCTCCATACAACACTCTCTCCGGTAAGTTCCAGTTCGGCGCATAACGGGTATTCGACTGCAGACACGGAGTGGGCAGATCTAAAGAAGGGTTTTCTGCTCGTATCTCTATCGCTGGAGTTTTGCAATAGGAAAATTGTGTTGAAAAGCTGGCCGTCATGGCTTGGAGAAAGCTTTTGAATATCTCGAAGCGGAGTTTGTTGGAATTCGATCACGCCAGATATAATATCTTGGCAGTATTCAATAAATTCGATAACAGTTCCGTGGAGCGCCAACCTCAAAGGGACGGTATTCATGGTAGGAAACATCAGTCCTTGAGCGTCCTCGGTATCCCTCCCTGATAAGACTACGCCAAATACAACATCCAAAGACTTGGTCAACGAAGCAACCACAGCAGCCCAGCATGCTTGGCCAATTACTTGTGGTGTAGCGTGGAGAGCTTTACATAGTGCCCTGATATCTGCAGCACTCATCTTTGATTGCTTTTCGATTCGATACACGGTGTCACCCCCCGATTTCGTGTTGGCTTTAGGCACCAGGGTGGCATGAACCCCATGTAGGAGATCAGTCCAAAATTCCTCAGATGAAGACTTGGGCCGAGAAACCATATCCAAGAGGTAATGCCTGTATGGCTGCCGGGGCGTATAATGTCCCTCATATGCGGCTCGGATGTCTTCATGAAGCATACCGAGCGACGAACCATCATACAATGCGTGGGCAATAGACAAGATCATCAATTTTCTCGTTCCCAATTCAGCAAAACGCACTTGGAATAGTCCCGATGCGCCGTTATTCGCCGCGGCATATATTCTTGCCATATCTGTAAGTTTACAGGTGTCACCCAAATTAGAGACCTGCGTAACTGGACTGAACTCAAGCTCGTGCTTCCTAATAACCTGGTAATAAGCAGAATCAATCCGAGAATCGTCTACTTCAATGAACACAGTTCGCAGGATAGGAGAATTCGCATATACTGTCGATACGGCTGTTTTCAATCGCTCAATATCAATGTCTTCCGGAAGTTCAATGATATCATGGTTGAAGTAGGTATGAAAACCTGAGTGTAACATCGCTGCTACCATAGAGTCTTGAAGCGGCGTTGGCGGCAGAACAGCCTCGATATCTGAGAGTTCGCGGTTCGTTCGTTGATAGCACTCTTCTAGAACTGAAACAATATTATTCATCTCCGAGATACTGGATGGGCTAGTTGTGGCAAACTGTGGTTTCACGAGACTATTTATAATTCTCTCTAGCGTCGGTTGCTTCATCAGCGCGGCTACAGACACTTGATATCCCAGTTTTGACAGCCGTCCGGCCAGCTTGATTACGTCGATACTATCAAGACCGAGTGCGAATAAGTTAGTCTTTTCCGAGATTTCTTTTTCATCAACCTCGGCAAGTAATGCTAGTTCGTGGAGTATATTATGAGCTTCCTGGTTCCACTCAAACGGGTTTTGTGGCGGAACCATGTGACTATCTGTTGGCTTCTCTGGTTCTGAGGCGGGCTCTGAATCACCCTTAGTGAAATCGGGTAGAGTTTCCTGGGTGCCGTAAGAGAGAATAACATTGCTATCTGCTGTGATGATCGACCTCAGTGAGTCGGTGAACCGGTCCAACAGGGCGCTTAAGCTTTGTTCATCGGCAATGCTGCCTTGAGCTGCAAGGGTAACACGGAGCATGTCGTCTGCGACCATAATGAGCTCGATAGCCAGAGGGTAATCTGGGTGACCAGGGGAATCAGCCATCGACCAAAGCGCTCGCTTATCTTCTGAAAAAGCCTTGTAATCGATGTCAAAAGTGAAAAGAGTATCAAAAAGAGGCTGCCCATTTGCGCAAAGCTTCTGTATGTCGCGGAGAGGCGTGTGTACGAAAGCAAGGATACTGTTGTTGAGCTCCTGGATCTTACGTGCTACTGACGCCCAGGACGACTCGGTGGCGAAGTCGACGCGAAGTGGGAGCGTGTTGAATAGTGGCCCGACGACAAGATCAAGGTCATTGATGGCGAGGGATCTCCCTGAGAGAATAACTCCTATGGTAGGAGGATCAACAAAGTATGGGCGTAAGGTGTATAACCATGCTGCTTGCAGCAATGTTTGGTGGGTGACCTGCAGTTTCTTCCGTGTGTTTTCCAGGCCATCAAATTGTATGCACTTATTGACGACGCTACTGATCGCAGCAGGTGTATTTATAAGTCTCGGCATAGGCTGGAAGCGATGGTGTTTTAAGAGGGACTTCCAAAACTGATGAGACCCTTGGTGGCTGCGTAGCGGTCCATCAGGCAATACAGATATAAAAGCTGGGCCTGGTAGTCTTGACGTCCCTTCATATTCAGCCTTCAAGCTCTCAAGGATAACGTTCAGACTGCGGGCATCGTATACGCCGTGAAAGAGCCTCAGAAGTAGGTGGTTTTGCCCATTAGTTCGTATGTGATCAACTTCCACAGGCCATTTCAGAACTTCACGATTGGATTCTACCCAAAGTCGTTGCCGTGTTGAAACTGTATCGTTAAATGTTTCTATAGCTGTCTCAACTTCAAACCATCGAAGCGGCCGATTCTTGATAGCTACTTGCAGGACGCCTTCAGACGTATCGATAAATCCAGTTCGCAAAATGGAACAAGAAGTTATGATGCGACTGAAAGCGGCCTTCAAGCGACCAATAGACACACTTGGGTCAAGGTGCAGATGGAATTGGTTGAAATACGCGGACTGCGTTTCTCGGACCCTGGATCTGGCTATGATGCCTTGCTGCAGCGGCGTGCATGGTGCTATATATTCCACTTCAGACTTTTTCGCTTCTAAAGACTCACATGCTAAACCGAGATATCGGTGGCGAAGAGCTTTGATTGACTGATTAAATTGCAAAGAGTTGTTACTTGGAACACTACTTCTAGCCCGGTCCAGGGCTTGAGAGAGTTGGCCGATTTGCGGGTGCCGTAGTATCATGGATGGCGTTGCGGACGCGAAACCTACGGCTCTTAGCCGCTTGGCTAGTCTTGAAGCCGTGATGGAGTCTATACCGAGTTGAAAGACCGTGGTGGTTGGGGTTAGATTGCTCTCCTTGACACGGACCACTTCCTCAATTGCTTTCAATACCTCTCTCTCAACATTGTTGAATGCCCGATGACTAGAAACCGAAGATACTGAGAGAGTTTGAAGCTGCTCATGGGATAGTTCTGAGAAGATTTTCTTCAACTGATTGACGTCGACTTTATTGTTGCTAGATAGGGGAATCCGTGACACACAGATGATGAAGGATGGAACCATGTACATCGCGAGGCAGGATCTGCAGGCTTCGTGAGCTCGCTCTGCAAACTTGATGTGAGTCGCATCGTAATAAACGTCCACTTCTTGAGTAGTATTGGAGTTAGAAGATTCGGCAACGAATGACACAAGAAGATCTACATCTTGAGCTCTTCGCTTGGTCACAATAGTGGCAACATCGCCTGCTTTGTCAGCTAATCCTTCACGAATGGCATGATTAATTTCGCCAATCTCTAGTCTTTGGCCGCGAAGCTTCACTTGGTCATCCGCTCGTCCAATAAAATCAAGGGAATCATCGTGAAGTACTCTGACGAGATCCCCTGTACGGTAGACACGCTCGCCTGAAGCTTGAAGCACGGGGAAACGTTCTTGAGTAAGCGCTTCCCTATTTAGGTATCCAATACCAACGAGCTTGCCGGAGACACAGAGCTCCCCAACACCGCCCCGAAGTACCGGCATCTCAGAGCCTCGTTCTAGAACATATGCTCCAACATTGGGGAAGAGGTTTCCGATGTTGGAGGGTCGCCCATTCTGAGGCACGCCTCGATACATGGTTACACCAATTGTAGCTTCTGTTGGTCCATAGGCATTATGAATCACCCGCTCAGATCCCCATACTTCTAAGATATCTGAGCGAAGCTTTTCCCCTCCCGTGATAAAGACACCTTTACATAGGGTTGGACACTCATCGGGGGTGATGAGTCTCGCCAAACTTGGCGTCAAATCGATGTGCGTTATTCCAAGCTTGGAAATAGTCATGGCCAGGTCACTCAGAATCACATCCTTAGGCGCTGCTACGACCGTGATTCCAACGTACCAAGACCAATACTGTTCCAAAACCGAGACGTCAAAATGGAATGCGGCAAACTGTAGCCATCTCGAATCACTATTCCAACGCCCATCGAAGAGATACTTGAAAGCCGCCATTGCCTGAGTAGCATTCTCATGACTTATCAAACACCCCTTCGGGGTCCCTGTTGTACCACTTGTATAAAGGCAGTAGCAAGGATCAGATGGTAGTATCTGGCGTTGCAACGGAGGACCTGAACTCGGGAGTGACGCTACCAGATTCTCACTCACCATATGAACTGGCAAGGAAACCTCAGCCGTCCAATCAAAGCTCTCTGCCAGCATTAACATAACCGCATTCGAGTCGCCAAGAATGAAAGCTTGACGGGTCGCAGGCGCCGATGGATCTAAGCAGAGGAATGCGCAGCCCGCTTTGAGTATACCAAGGAGCGTAAAATAAGCGATGGGGCACTTATTGAAGCATGTGGCAATGATGCTTCCAGGACGAATACCACGGTTAACGATGAAGTGGGCAATTTGATTGCCCAAGATATCCATTTCTTGGTACGTCCACCTTCGAGGATTGTTCAAACGGCCAATATCATCTACGAATTCAAGAGCAACGGCAGAGGGAATCAGCTGGGCAGAGTTCTCTAACAGTTCATGGAGGAGGTAGGTGTGAATGGGGAGCATCTCAGAAATCGGAGGAAGTATGGAAAATAAATCAGGTCGGTTGATCGTGAGCGATGCATCGTTTTTGGTAGGGAAAAGCAGTTCTGTGAGAATCGACTCAAACTGGCTAAGGAGGAGCGTGGCTTGTTTCCTTGGCAGCAAGCTGGCTCTATAACTCAAGGTTAACCGAGTTGTGTTTGATGGTAATTCTTCAACTTCTAGAGAGATTGGATATTCGACCGACGCAATTTCGTCAACAACATGCACTGGTAATGGCTTCGAGCTCCTATCTATGGCCTGGTAGATCAGAATGGTGTCAAAAATTGCATCAGCCGTTCCCAGGCAGCGTTGGATCTGAGCCATGGGCATAAACTGAAAACGACGCAACTCGCTGTTGTACTGCATCATTTGTTTGATTAGATCGTCATTCGAAGCTATGTTGTCAGCTATTACGGGCACAGTTGTGATCATAGGAAGAGTGGTCTTTCGAGCAAGATCTGTAGTGCGGCCGTCCAGAACAATCCCGAATGCGACTCGAGATTCTCCAGTATATGCGCTAAGGAGACGCGTCCAGGCAGCTTGCAGCGCGGCTTGTAGCGTAATGCCTACTTCAGAAGCAGCCCGGCGGAAATCCGAAGAAGACACCTCACACAGAGAAGAAGTTGTCAAGGTATCAGGACGACTTTCATGAAGCGGTGTCATGGTAGGAAATTTATGAGAGGCAAAACTGTCTACCTTCTCTTTCCAGAATACCTCCCCTGTCGCTTGACTCAACCCCACGAGGCTAAGATGATGGGATAGGGCTTGGCCTATATCCGTCACTGTCGGTTTGATATCATGAGAGATGAGCTCACTTAGATCCTGCAGAAGAGTCCTCAGTGTGAAGGCATCGTAAAGGGCATGGTGCATTGCAAGATGGATCGTTGGTGCTTCTTCACTACTGGTGGTCCCGGGCATCTCGAGGATGAGTTGCCAAGGTGGGAGTGCCATTGTGTTCAGAGAATTGTTTATAGTATCCGAAAGCCATTGCTCACGTTGAAATGTGCCGGACTCACAAATTTTCACTGGGACTTTGAAGTGATCGACTGTGTACACGATCATTGCGAAGGTGCTGTCTGAATGGTTGACCGGAATAAAACCAGTTCGAAGGATCTGATGACAGTTGGAGAGTTGTGACCATGCCTGGACGATGGTCTCTGAATCTATGGCCATGTTTAGCACCCAGGAAGAATAATTAAAGTAGTATCGGCCCTTCGAATCGAGAAATTGCGATAACAGGCCTTGCTGTGTCGCTGTGCAGGGCAAAGCGACTTCGATAGTTTCAGGATCAATCCCAAATTCCAATATATCTCGTTCGGTCTCCTTGTGGAAGGTACTAAAATCGCGAATGTCATCGATGTCCTCCTTCACAGAGTTCTCGATAGCGGCTGCTATTCCGGCGCAAGTAGGCTTCTCAATTACGTCGATTGCTGATATAGAAAGACTCTGCTGGCGGAGCAGGTTTGCTAGTTGAATCGCAGCTATACTATCAAGGCCGTATTGATAGATAGGGGCGAGGCGTTGGACAAGATGCTCCGGTACTTGTGCCAGCTTGGCGAGCGTTTGGCGCACCCTCAACTCCAACTCTGACCAATCTTGCTCGTAATTAGGCGCTGGACTAGGAAGACTGCTATCGGGTGTGTGGGAGTGCTCTGGGCAGTGGAACAACTTCGGAATCGCTTCCCGGTAATCCCCCGGCAATGCTTCTCTCATGAAGATGTGCGATGAGGGATATCTTATGCAAGTGTCAAGTACATGGCTGAAAATGTTGACAATGAGCTGCAAAGCTTCATATGAGAATTTAGATCTGTGATTGATTTAGTGAGCGGCGCATATCAAAATTCGTTAAGGGTAAATAACTGCCTACTTATCTCGGTGAAGTTGAATAGTGAATGTGTTTTGCAGCTTGTCGGGAATAACTTCACAAACGATGGGAACCTGGCGAGTATATGAGTAGCCGACCCAACTTTTTGACATAACTTCGGAGACTTACATCCATAAAACCATCTTCGTATTCTAACGACCATATCTTGTCATCGAGAGGGTCTGTTGATGGCTGAAGGATGACTAGAGTGTCAAACAAACGCGTTTGTGCGCCAACTTCTTTCTGGATATGTCGTAATTTCGTGAATTGATATAGCATCATCTTGGCGTTGAGACTTTGGAACTTCTTCATGACTTCTATCAGGAACTTCGAAGTAGATAAATCCATGCGAATTGGCAGAGTATTAAAGCACGGGGCTACGAGCTTATCTACCTCGTCTAAAGCGATAGAACGGCCGGCGGTGACACTACCGAATGAAATATCTTTCTTTTGACTTAGTATGGATAATGTGATTGCCCAAATAGTATGAACAAATGCAAGCATCGAAACCCCGTCACTTTGAAGTTGAGACTCGATAGACTGCAAAGATGTCTGAGAGGCAGTTGCAGATAGAGTCCTAGGCATCGTGTCTTTCGTAAGTCTTGGGCATGTAAGTGAAATGGGCTGAAAATCTAGAAACAGCTGTCTCCAAAAAGTATCCTGGCTTGGGCGTGACGAAATTATTTGACGAAGGAAAGGCTCGATAGATGGTGGATCGGGAAGATGCTTGCCATAGTATAATGTCTCTATTTCTGACAGTATGAGTCTCATGGAAATGCCGTCGTACATTGCATGATGACAGACAAATGACAAGTAGTCTCCGGTATCATCAGTACGAATTATTGCTAATGCCATAGGGGGCGCATTGGTATCT
Source organism: Xylaria bambusicola (assembly GCF_022495145.1). NCBI lineage: Eukaryota > Fungi > Ascomycota > Sordariomycetes > Xylariales > Xylariaceae > Xylaria > Xylaria bambusicola. Next base: position 58,901 of record NW_025953621.1, on the reverse strand, counting down.
GCAGTAATTGAAGAAGAGGTAACATGCTGGGAAGCATGCTCCTGTAGCGAAACATCTTTGGTATTCAAGACTTTCCATTCGGAGACATAGCTGTCTAGGACTACTTGGACAGCCGGGTACTTTATATCTTCAGTGGTAACAAATAAAGTCCGCAATATTTCGTGGCGCTGGACAATATCATTCCAAAGCCCGATCATAACTTCATATGGTATGCGGAGATGGAACAGCATCTGATTATAGTAAGCCACCCCGTTACTACTTGTTGCAGATGAAGGTTTTAATGATGACATGATCATGGCTTCTTGTAGCGGTGTGCAGGGAAGTATCTTTGCGACTGAATTTCCTGTGGTTGAAAATCGCTTTCGTAATGTTTCTATAAGATCGTCTGGGAGTAAAGGGTCCTGAGAAGGTGATGATTCTCTGGAAGTTGCAAGGCCGTCTATGGCGGATGCGAGCCGACTGATGTTCGGATTTTGTAGGAGTAGTGACAAAGGAATTCGCTTTTGTAATGTAGATTGAAGCTTACGAGCAATGGGCATGGCGGATATTGAGTCAAGACCCAGCATAGAGAATGTGGTCCAGCGCCCAAGCTTTTTCCTATCCTGAGGCAAGAAATCCGTGATCACATCTGCGATCAGCAGTTCCGTTGTAGACCAGTCTGGGTGTATGTCGGCTTCATCATCGTCAGGGCTATATGATTCGAGGGCGCTATTTGAAAGCTCCGAGACAGCCGTATGCAATGCCCTTTCGTCCACTTTACCTGAAGAGGTCAAAGGCAGTGTAGATATAGGAAATATGAACGAAGGTATCATATAATCGGGTAGCGTGGATTGAAGTGCATGCCGCAGAGCCCTGATTCGGTCTTTAGATGTATCAGTCGTTACAGATAACAACTTGAAACTGTTTATTTCAGTGCCGGATGGTACATAAAATAGTGCCAACTGGTGTGACTCTTTTTCCTTATGTGTAATAAGGATACTCCTGCAGACTTTCGTAAGGCCCGTATTCAAAGCGATCGTTTGGATCTCCTGAAGTTCTATTCTCAGGCCGCGAAGTTTTACTTGTGTATCCATTCTCCCATGGATGATAAGAGAGCCGTCAGGGAGCATACGACCTAAATCTCCAGATCGGTACAACCGGCCGTAACTAGGATGATTAATAAATCTTGTAGCAGTTTCTTCGAGGAGTCTCAAGTAACCCGATGCTACTTGGTCGCCTCCAAAACATAGCTCACCTTTACAACCCAATGGGGCAAGGTTCGTAGAACCCGGATATAGAACGAATGTCGAGGTATTCTCGAAGGACCATCCAAGAAATTGTGACGAGTCCCCGCGAGAAACCTTACGGACTGTGCAGATATTGGTCGTCTCAGAAGGGCCATATCCTTTCCAAATCAGCTACCATAACGGCGTAGGAGACATTAGGAACATTAGGTTTTACCTTGATAAAGATACTGTGCCCACCTATTGAGCACTTCATCGGTCATTGGTTCACCCGAAGTGACCAGGAAGTTGACAGAAGGGACATTTTCGGGGTCCAATAATGATGCCACTGTCACAGTCAAACTGAGATGGGTAATTTTGAATTCTCGTACGGCGTGCTCGAAGTCTTCGAACAGCGTGTCATTCGTAGCAGCACATAAGCACATGCCGTTAGCCCAGGCGAAGAATATTTCGAATACAGAAACATCAAATGCTTGAGAGCAAGCTTGTAACATCCTATCAGACGGATCGTGCGGGTAGAGACTGGAAAGAACATTGATGTTACTCAAAATGTTCCTATTAGTAACTGCGACACCTTTTGGCGTACCAGTAGTGCCACTGGAAGTCATCAGCAAATAAGCGCCAAGGATAGTAGAGAGAACACACGTACCTAGTATATATAACATATGCCAGGTCTAATGGTCCGCCGCGCCTAGCGACATTGGCATCTGAATATGATGAGAGCGTCACGGTTTCAATATTGATCACCTTGGGAGAGTCTCGACCAAACACAAGTGGCGATGATACCGCATCTACAATACACATATACGGTTCGGCTTGATCAAGAATAACCTTCACTCTTCCAGATGGTGTGGTAGGAAGGATAGGAAGATATGCGCATCCGGTCTTCAATATACCCAGTATACTGCAATATAATAAGGGCGACTTTTCCATGATGATAGCTATGACGCCGCCAGAGACCAGTCCGCACTGTTGGAGGTGGCGAGCAATTTGGTTGGCCTTGGAGTTAAGCTCCTGGTATGTAAATGATACCGAGCTCACAGCCGGTGGCCGTAGTGATTCTGCGAAATACAACGCAGTTTTCGAGGGATATCTCAAGGCGGAGGTCTCTACCATTTCTGACAAACTGGAATATGTTTCTATGGCCTTCGGGTTGCTGTTAAAATGAGACAAGCTATCAAGAGAGAAACACTCGAAGATGGATGCAACTGGAGCGTCGACATGACTGATGAAGTGACTAACGAGGCTGCCGAAATGATGTGTGAAAGTTTCAACTAGGACCTGTGGAAGCACGCCTGCCTGGGACGTTGTTTGACATATGAAGTGATCTCCTCTAGGTTGAATCTCAACCACGAGGTTCGCTTCTGTCGCATCGCGGTGCCACATCTCTCGCACAACATTTGAAGTGTGTTTGCGGCTAGCGAGAGATTCCTGATACGCGAAGATAACATCGAACAATTTTGAGCTCCTAGAGAGACCGGCAGCTGTGTTAATCTGAGATAATGGAACATTGCCATAACGTAAAACTTCCCGATTGAATGAATGAATGCTCTGGAGTAGCTCGATTATGGTCCTGTACTTCGAGATGTTGATTCGGAGGGGTAGTGTCGTCATGCACGGTCCCATAAGTTTGTCAATCCCAGCAACAGGAAGACTTCGACCAGATGAGACACACCCGATTGTGATGTCTTCAGTGCCGTGGACTGTAGCCCATAACCACAAGAGACATGCTTGGAAGAGCACCTGAGGCCCTACCGAGATTTTAAGCATAAGATTCTTTAGATCTTTAGGATGAACGGATATCTGCGTCACATTGACGATCCGCTGCTGCTGGGGTGTAGTTATAGTCCTGAAGTTCGGCACGGGCGCAGCACCAACCCCGCGAAGATGTTCCGTCCAGAACTCCATTGAGTCCACGCTATTGACTTGCGAGACATGATGTAACGGTCCCATAACCTGAGAGAATTGGGGTCTGCGGATTAGTTGCTCATTGCTCAGGAGAAGTGACAGGTCCTCGATTATGAGGTCAACCGTCCATCCATCATATATCGCATGATGTAAGGTTAAGAATAACGTCAAGGCGCTTCTTTCGGGACTGGGAGGTCGGACCTCTATCCTTAAGGGACGAAGAAGGAAAAACTCCGCATCTTCAATTTGAGCTGTTGAATTGCCTCCATCCTCAACGTAATAAACCTGGGATTCATCTAGCCGCTTCCAAATCACCTGGCATAATTGGTTTTCTACAAAGGTGAAACCAGTTCGGAGAATTTCATTGCATTCTGCCAACTTTCTAAGGCTCGACTGTAGTACATCTAACGTGGCGTCCGAGATCACCTCAAGTTCGATTTGATTGATGTACAAATGGCCATCCTTCAAAGTCTCAGCAACCATTGATTGTTGTAAGGGTGTAGGCCTTTCTAAACGATCAATCTCTTCGATTTGATCACCCAAAACAGGTCTTAATCTGACTTTTTCCCGAAAAGGATCAGACAATTGGTGCGTTTTCAAGTCGGATTCTGATACTAGGGAAATGGTTGGCCTTCCCATGTCTCCCACTCGTAGTCTGAGCTCTCGCGGCGATTTAGCACTCAGAATATCAACCGGTGTGATACAAACACCATTTTCTCTCAAAGCTGAGGCATATTCGATAGCAGCTAGAGAATCCATATTCGCCGCAGAAAAGTCTGTCAGTGGACCAATTTGCTCACTAAGGACAGCGGCAGCTACCTCACAGAGAAGGCGTTCGAAGTCATCGATGGGTACTTCATTCCCCCTGACATTTTTTGTTCGCACGCTGTAGTCATGAATTAGTCGCTTTCTGTCGATCTTGCCGGAAGGCAACTGTGGGAGTTGTTCCGTGGTTATTATATCTGTAGGTACCATGAAAGATGGCAACCAAGACCGACATTGAGCCCAGAGCTGTGCATTAGAATCAGAGCTTTGATCCATAGCAGCAAATGCAACCAGGACATTCGATATCACCGCTGCAACGGCACCGTGGCATCCTGGTGTCCTTAAAAGGGCTTGTTCCACTTCGCCCAGCTCCAGTCTTTGACCATTAAGCTTTACTTGGCTGTCGTCAATTCTGCCTAGACACTCGATAGTCCCGTCTGGCCTGATTCTTGCCTTATCCCCGGTTCTGTATACTCGTCCCCACGGTGTATCCACGAACGAATTAGTCGTTTGTTGGGGCCTGTTCAAGTAACAGCTGGCTAGTTGCAGGCCACCGAGAGCTAGTTCGCCCGTCTCTCCTGTAGGAAGGACCCCGAATTTGAAATTCACATTAGGGTCAGTGGATATGCGGATAACAAACGCCGAGACAGTATCAAGAGGTATGCCTATGGTACCCCTATCTGAAGTAGTTGCAAATGCATTTTGAACAGTGCTGCGTGGGTTGTGAGCCAGAATTCATTAATTCCCAAGAGCAGCAGGCCTTACCAGTGAATTGCTGCCTCTGTAGGACCATACATCCCCCATAGCATGCTCTTCTTGAGTTCGTTGCCTCCAAATTCTTGGATAACTGGCTCTGTGAGCATCTCTCCGATGGTAAGGAGAAGTCTTAATAATGGCGCCCGGGAACGTTGTTTTAGAAGACTGTTCGCTACAGACGGCGTTAATTCACATGCATCTACTTCCATTTTGGTCAAAATGCCAACGAGATTAGTCAACATTTCTGCGCGGTTACAGCCCACTAATGTCGCGCCTCGAAAAAGTGGGAAGAATATTTCAAACACAGACACGTCAAATGTTGGAGCTGCAAACTGAAGAAATCTGGAGAAAGATGGTATATGTCGATCGTGAGCTAGGATAGATTGGGTCGCAGCTAAGTGAGAGACGGCGACACCCTTCGGCGTGCCTGTCGAGCCTGAAGTGTACATGACATATGCGAGATCTTGGGGAGTCAGCTCCCGGATGCAATGCAGATCTTCGCCGTCAGTTTCCAAGGTATCAATGACATCATCGATGAATATGGCTGTGTAGGTACCGTCGCCTGTGGGAAGTTTGGAAGCAAGAGCTCGGTTCACCAAGACAATTTTGGCTTTTACGTCGTCGAGAATAAATCTCACTCTTTCAGGTGGGGCATCAGTATTCAGGGGGCAAAAGGCACCCCCGGCCTTGAGTACAGCTAGTATAGCAACATAAAGCTGAGGAGACTGAGAGGAAAGTATAGGGATGATTAGGGGACCTGAATGCTCAAGCGTCGAGGCGGACTGGGCCAAAGTTGATCTCAAAATGCATAGTATGCGAGAAGCTAATGCGAGAGATGCTGCATGCAGCTGTGGGTAGGACAGGACGACGCGTCGATCATTTTCAGCCAGGAAGTCGATGGCACAAGACAGAACGTTATTAGCCGCCTGTGGGACAAGTTCATGGAGGAAACGCGGCCCAGGCAGCTTAGCCGGGTTGGCATTCAGGACGGAGAGGCCGTCAGCATGCAGGGGTCCTGGATGGTTCAGAGACATGGCCATACAGGAGACAGAGCCCTCGCCTCACAGCGGGCTCGGCGGCTGCGACAATATATAAGCTGTCAAGGAAAGCGACGCATCATATGCAGCATCGTATTGAGCTCGATGAGACGGTAGGGCTGATGGAAACAGATCTGAATGCAGTATATCTGGTGTTCTGAAAGCAGCCAGACGTGGCAAAGATAGCCAAGAATATATACCAAAGATGTATATCAAATTGAGACAAATCGTAAGAATTTCCAACTTGCTTAGTAGAATGAAATGCTTCAAAAGAAAAAGAAGACGCACAGGGAGAGGAGTTGATTGTAAGGGGACTTACTTCGTAGGCATATGGGTTACATAAGCAGCAGCTCCAATGTTACAAACGTTGGAGAACCTGGCAGTACATCGATCTCAGTTGCCTAGAACGAGCTAGCCAAGTATCGATGACGCAAACGATGTATCCTCCACCAAAAATCAGCACCATTTTCCTATCTGAGTACTATGAGATACACGGCGGGTACTTCCTACCCACCAGTACTGAGGTACCCATGTAGTAGCGAGGGGCTTGGGGAGCTTGGGCGAGGGGGTCGCGGGGGTAGCTCGAGCGATATTCTGAAGTGCCCAGGTGCTCCTGAACTCAACTCAACATACGACAACTGAAGGGCTTTCAAACCTGCATTTTGTTATATATGAGATTATGTAATGGTTGTTGAAAAGAAATAGTAATAATAGTTTTTTATATAGTACCTAATAATGGCTATGATTCGGAACGCCGTCCGCCCTACTTCAGGGGTTAAGCTAAGCTGGGTGGATATCTCTCAGCCTAGATAGGTGAATTGGACAACTCCCACAAGAGAATGACATGATACTATGTACTTACAAGGCATCTATGCTACTTTTCTAAATTCCTTACTGTAAGTTTTCCACTAGTGGCTATAGCTGCGGGATCGGCCTCTTCTGGCTTCTTTCTTGCCCAGAGTTGACCCTACAAGCGAATATTAGTGTACTTCGTAAGTGAAGTGTCAAGACTCAACGCTGAATAGTAAAACGAAAGAGGTTATGACTAGGTGTTACTCGAAGCATAGAATGTTCAATGGCCCAAGTAGATATTGAAGCCCGAGGTATGGAACAGCCGTGAAATGATTTATGCTCTATCTATAGATGTGAGTCGGTCAGTAGCCGAATGATAGACCCGCCAGCATCTACCTAGCATAAGTGAGGAGGAACTGGCCTAAGCTGTCCAGACCGAGGTAGGCTAAAGACTACCTAGGTAGTATATCTAGATAGGTCTGCGAGTTTCAGGTGGCATTTTGCGACTGACGATTATTCGGGCCTCGCATGAGGTAGGTACACGTGTATTTGAACATGGGTTCCAATGCATCCACATCACGACTCCGAATCGGCTACAACAACCCGTAGCTCGAAATCGTGGCGCAAACATCTCGACTAACTCTCCTTAATTTCCCGCTTTTCGCTTGTAACTACCTTCCTCGTTGGAAAAACCTGCGTCGACTGCCACAAACAACCACGGCAACCGTCGGGTGTGTCATACCTAGTTCCATACCAAGAAACATGGCCCCATTTGGTGTCCCGATTTGATCTTATCTGATCATCAGATAAAAAATTTTCATTACACCAAGGGCCAATATCGCCAGATTAATATGGGCCAGTCTGGCAAGGGTAGGCAACTACCGCAGGATCTGATAACTCGGTAGCCGAAAGTCGGCTTTTCCTGGACCGTAGTTGTTGGGCCCCGCTACACCGTCGGTTAAGCTCTTTGGAAGACGAGCGCACTCATTGTCTCTGCATGAACTCGGGGTCTTCTGCCATATCAGCCACCAGGTAAGGGAAGATTCATGGTGGGCTCATACAAACAACGCACAATCATTGCCCATGTAGGTTAGGTTTGTATGTATTATGTATGAGCGTCTTGAACTACTGTACATGTACTTGAAGAGTGTGCTCATCACGTGGGATGGTGGCAGAAATAGCTAGATATTCCAAACCATTCTACACGTAGTCTAGCCCATCCCCCACTTCGTATTCAGTTTCCATTACAATTCCGTTCTCGAGATGAAGCCGTCGATTGACCTTGGAGCCAACGCCGCGCATGTCTCGTCCACAGCATGGTGCACAGTCTCTGCAAGTCGTTGGAAGTCAGTCGCCCAAATACCAACCGTAACCTCTTTCAATCCGCGGCCGGGCTTGTCAGGCATGGAAGCTGGATCACAGCAAACTGGAACTTTCCAATGGCTCTAGCTCGGGTACACACCTCACCCTGGACCGTGGGGCCGAGCGAGATTGCTTATTTTTACCAGTTGAGTCTTCCGCCCTAGTATCCTTTCTCAAGCAAAATTCCGTCTACCCGTGGGGGCAGGCCAACCGTGATTGACCCTGAATGCGCGATTTGCTTGCTTGATGGTGGAGATGGCGGCAGAATTGGATGATGAAAATTCACATGCCACCAATAGCACGGCCAGACTCGTCGTCGTCGCTACGGCGGCTTGTCTTAGTCCCATGCAGGCGCATCTTATCTGATCCGATGATAATGCCGATGTCGCCATCAGCCGTTGACACGCCAGTCTTGGCTGCATCATGATGATATGCATCGTCATTACTGCACAAGTACGCCCTTTTTTTTTCTTCTTCCCTCTCCTCCAGCTCAGGGCGCCTCACTCATGAAGATATCGAATTGCTAGGCGCTATCTGATAGACAGAAGAGGAATCTATTGAAAACAGAGACTCATCTGCATGAAACTTGTGCGTTTCCTAGGCCTGTAGACAAACTAGGAATAAAAAGATGATCCGCCCACTCGAATCTAGCCATCGACTTATACTTGGGATTTAATGCTTGTACACAGTAATGATCGCATCCACCTACGAATATAGTATTCCATTTGCGCTAAAGTGGGTAGAGCGCTTGCCTACTGTAGCGGACTAGGTACGATGAAGGATGGATTTCCGTTCCCAAGACGTCTACCCATACCATTGCCTCAGACGCGCCTTGCAAGACGCAGCACGCCACAGCGGTCAACCTCGTTGCACTTGTCCATGTCCCAATTCTGCCCTGGCGCTAGAACGAGGCCCATGATACATACTACAGATCTGTAATAAAGCAGCATATTCATCTCCACCCGAGTGCCTTCGCTATACCCAAGTCTCACCTTGACACTTGCCCGGCCGGTACTAGGCCGCACCACGATTCTGGAAGAGTACATGTCGGTAGCGACGGAATATGGGTCTTTCAACTGTCTTCGGGGTATAATAAGATCTGCCTCCTTCACTGGCCAGCAAATTTGAAGTCCCGGCAAGTCTTCCACATCCCCGGGTTTCCCATCTGCTATATTGGTATGTTTGCTCAGTCTCCGGCCGTGTCACTTACTAGGTGTCACTTATAACATCACCAAGAGCCTAACTTGCCATTTACCCACCTGTCTCTCTAACTTAACCCAACATCACGACTGAGATCATTACCGTCTTAGATCTGGACTCACTTTCAATCCGATTTATCACAACATAGTTAGCTAACTTGCATGATAGCTTTACAACTGCGGACTGCCAGACGACGCGAGCAATATCGTACGTAACGAAAGTGGCCCTCAGAACCATGGCTCCTCATAGTCTTGTGGACGACGATCGCCATGTCGTCTCCATTGTCGAGCGAAGCTATCCTATTCAGAACACTGTGAAAAAACCCGTCGCAAACAGCACGCGGCGAAGTATTGTTTCCAAGCTAAAACCCACTCCCTCCAACGAAGTTCATGACCTCATCTGTGTTGGCTTTGGCCCAGCTAGTCTGGCTGTCGCTGTGGCCCTTCACGACTCAATCAATTCGGGAAAGCTGCCCGGGAACAGCGCTTCAGGGTCACCCAAGGTTCTCTTCTTAGAGAAACAACAACAGTTCGCCTGGCATGCCGGAATGCTCTTACCTGGAGCTAAGATGCAGATCTCTTTCATCAAAGACATGGCATCATTGAGAGACCCGACCTCCAAATTCACCTTCTTGAACTACCTACACGAGAACGGACGGCTCGTTGAGTTCACCAACTTAAGCACATTTCTTCCTGCGCGAGTCGAGTACGAAGATTATCTTCGCTGGTGTGCTAGCTCGTTCGATGACGTCGTGCGATACGGTAGTGAGGTCATCTCGGTTTCTCCAAAGCAGAGGTCCTCGGGACCGGTATCTACCTTCACTGTCACCTCCAGGAACGTCAAGACGGGTACCATAGTGACACATACAGCCAAGAACGTGCTATTTGCCATTGGCGGCCAAGCGTCGATACCCAAGTGCCTGCCCTCCAACAACCCCCGAGTCATCCATTCTTCCCAATACGCATACTTAGTGCCCCGGATACTCAAGCAGCGAGATGCGCCATATCGCGTGGCTGTTGTTGGCGCTGGGCAAAGCGCGGCAGAAATATTTAGCAACATACAGAACTTATACCCAAATTCGAAAACGACTCTGATCATGCGCTCCGAGTTCCTGAAGCCTAGCGATGATTCTCCATTGTAAGCCAGACCCTATATGCACGAAACAGTCCAGCGCTAGATATCACGCGCATCCGGCATGAATGGGATTGAATGCATGACTGATATTTGAACAGTGTGAATTCGATATTTAACCCCTCCTACGTCGACGAACTGTATCAAAGATCCAGCGAGCTCCGCCACTCTCTCCTGGGAGATGCCCGTGCCACGAATTACGGAGTTGTTCGACTTGAGCTGATTGAGCATTTGTACGAGCGCATGTATGACCAGCAGCGAGAATTAGGGAAAGACAGCAAGAAGTGGCCACACCGCATCTTGGGATCAAGCGCCATCGCAGGGGTTGAGGCAGAAGGTGACAAATTAAGGCTGAGAGTGCGACCTATCAGCGAAGTCACCGACCGCGAAGACGAAATCTTCGATTGCGATCTCGTCGTGGCCGCCACGGGTTACCAGAGGCAAGCCCATCTGACCATGATGGAAGACGTCGCCGACCTTCTCCCCAAAGCCCCTGAGACAGCAAGCGCGGTGGGATCACAGCCGGGCAAGTACGATGCTCAGATCAGGGGGCGGCCGGTCAAGGTTGGTCGCGACTACGGCATACAATTCGCTCCCGGTAAGGTTTCGCCGGGCTCGGGTGTCTGGCTGCAAGGATGCTGCGAGGGAACCCACGGAGTAAGTTTCACCTGCCTGCATTCGCCCTCGCCATCAACACGAGCCCAAAAGAAATCTAACGACTGGTTATGTAGCTAAGCGACACATTGCTATCGATCCTCGCCGTTCGATCCCAGGAGATTGTCGACTCGGTGTTCGTAGGCCACGAGAAGCAACGAGAGAACGTATACCAAGCAAAACTGTGATAGTAAAATTAGGGGGGAAAGCGGGCTTCAAGTTTGGAGGGAAAAAAAAATACTTGGGGAAAATTTCAGCGAAATTTTGGAATTGCAGTAGAGAAAAGAGGTTTATATCATTTTCATGAAGAAGACTCCCGGGAGGATTGATATTCTTTGACGGGACGAGATATATCATGATTCATACCTATTCTACCTACCTACCTAGTCATACACTGCTTACATTTTAAACTCGGTCAATGCTTGCTGTTTTTTTCTGCTATTGCATGAGCGATATGCCATGCCGCGAACTTTATCCAACTTCTACTACCAGTACGGAGATGGCGGGTGCTGGTAGGAATAGAATCCAACTCACTATATAGGCTATCCTGCGTACATACCTAGCTACGCTCGTCGCTTCTAATACGAGACGGACATTCCTTACGGCACACCTCTGCGTCCGGACAAAGCATCACGGGTTCCTCAACTTGGTGTACGGCGCTGGTAATCTTGATACTGTACTCATCGTACGATACCTCTCTTGATATTCACCGCCACGTCTCGTATGATGCCGACGGTTAGAGACCGTTTACTAACTTCTTTGGTAGCGCTATTCATCTGCACAGCTGCGCAGTTCGAATGCTTGATCTGAGATCTCGCAGACTCAATGGTATCATGATTTAATTGGTCGTTCCTCTCATGATGGAATGCTATCCTTGTGTCTATCCGAGCCGCAACCGACGCACGAAAGACGAGAGTAGCGGTGTGGAAGAGGCTTCTAGCACTTCGTTGAGACCATGAAGGTCCAGTGAGGCCACATAGGACAAAACTTGGAAGATAAACCATGGGCAATAGCCATCCTAGTACAGCCGCTATAATCATAGCAGGTAAACCATTACGTCCGCAATGACTACAGTGCTTATTCATTATAAATATAACAGCTATTATGAGGGCTATTATAACGAAGGGTCAGCCTTACATATAAATAGCCTCGCACATAAACATGTAACTTCATGCTAATACTTGTATGATTAGCCCTTCTATAAGTATACCTAGTGCATAGGCGTTAAGTCATAGTAGGCTTAGTGGCTTAACCTGCTATGATTATGGCAGTCTATCGTCTTTGGTTTAATCTTCTACGTTTTCAGGTGGCAATATGCCAGACTCGAGTAAGTCCATAGCATGACATCACGCGCCCAATCGCTCTACCATCCAGTCAAGCGTCTGCAGTCTCGCAGTATTTCTAGGTATAGACCGAAGGAGTCCCATCAAGTCCTGCGCCGTCACCAATCGGCCTCTCACAGCCGTAACAAGACGAGTCAACGACGAGACGATCTCGCGAGCCTCGCGATCACAGATGATCTTCAAAGACGTATGAGCCGCAGAAGCAGCGCACCACAACAGCGCGACTTTAACATAGGGGTCGCCGCCAAAGGCACCGCAGCCCCAGAGCGGACTACAAATAACCTCGTACATCCCTGATGAGAACGCAATGGCGGCTTTATTGACTTCTCGCGTGAGATTCTCTGGTACTAAATCCGGAAGACCGCTCGCGTCGCTTTCGACGTCGAGTTCCAGCGCGTCCATGAATAACATTGTGCGAGCGCGCCATTCTGTAGATATAATCGTATCTTGCGGTATTGCGGTGATATTCCGTCGCTGTCCGGTGATGCTCAACACGGCTTCTGCGCCTCTTACTACGAGGACTTGGTTCTTCGCTAGCGGAGGCGTGATTAGAACGGCTGGACATGATGCTGGCGAGCTCCCGACGTGGACTTCTTCTTGTGTTGCGGATTGTCCGAAGCCGATGAATCGGTTTGCGGAGACTACGGCTGCGCCGGAGGGCAGGCCGAGTTGGGCGGGAGATGTCTCGTAGTTGTCTACAAGCGTAATCTCGATTGGACTAAGAGGCGCCTGTGACGAACCTACTGTCGTGAAGTCTGCCTCAGCGGTTACCAGGGTGTAAGTCACGTGGCAATCGTCTTGTTGTTGATCAGACGTAGAGAGGAACGTCCCCAGGTATGTTAATAGGCAGGTTAGATATATCCTGCACGCTTGCTCATGGCGTTGGCCCGAGGCATACCATATGCTGAAGTCGAAGTACTCCTCCCGCCACGCCGGCGGACATAAGGTACACAGGAATTGATGGACCACGAGGCATGCTGTTTGACGTCTGCTTAGCTCCAAAGTAGATGTGGTACCTTCGGCGCCGAGAACCGGAAGGATTCCGCTGGGAAAGTGCTCCGGGAGCTCGAGGGCGAATTGGACTATTAAGGGCCAGTATGTGCCGAAGAATGCGGGCTCCAATGTACTTATGAAAGACTTGAGGAATCCGTAGTCGCCTGCTGGTCCGGAGCTCCCGCGCAGGGTGACGGCGATGGTGTCTAGGAGCTCGGCCAGCTGTGTTGGTGTTTCTATCGGGGTGGATCTGAGCAAGGAAGTGAGGATCGGCCAAAACGGTACTTGTCCGTCTGGGTCCTCGAGATCTTCTGTGTCATCTATGATGCTGAAGCGGTCGAAGCATTTGAAGGATGCGGAGCAGGGGAGAAGATATCCCGCATCGTTACTACTGGTCATGATGGGTAATGAAGACTAGAAGGGAATAGCCTGCACATGGTACGCCGGGTCGCAGGAAGCGTTATCCTGACAAGTGATTTATTCAAGTCGTTCGGAATCGGGTTCTAGCATCTAATTTCAGTCTCCTGTGTGGTTTACAACCAAGCTAGTAGCGAGAAGAGGCTGAGGGATTCTATCCACTCAGCCGAGCTCAGCTAAGTTCAGCTAAGCCCTTTCCATCTTATTAGCATTTATCCCAACGACAATGTTCATCTGCGCTCCATTGAATATATTCTGAGTATCTTTTCTATGATTGCTTCCGAGGCTTGGTTGTCGTCTTGATTTAGGCATGTACGTAACTAACTACCAGTATTTAACTTGTTCCATACGCGCTATTCCGCAAAGAAAAGTACGGAAAGTCGAAAGAGATACTAACCTCGATTGTGATCAGTCTCGACGCAGGTTGGGGGCCGTACAAACGCGGCAACTTCAGGAAATGCTTCGGCAACTGGTAAGTAGGTATGCTACATTAAGCATAGCGTGTATTCTTATCGATGTTCTCCAGCTCCCGAGGTCTGGGGAACCTATACACTACTGCATGCCAACACCCAACAAGGTGTAGACCGGAACATCGTCAACGACGTGGGAGCTAGGTATCAAGATCAGTTGAACCGAGATCGTGAATGTCCGGGAGACTTCGGGTGCAGGCCGCGATGGATCCTCGGCAGAAGACGTTCATGCAGGGTGGGTAGGAGGCAGAGTCGGCCGCCTCATTGTGATTCTACAGCTGATTGGTTCAGCCTATGAAACGGCGACAGCAACGGCGACGATAGCCGCTATTATTCTCGTGATCCCATGACTTTTATATTTTTTTCAATAGTCCATGTAAGGAAGCTCTTGGTTCCCCATGGGGATTGGGAAAACGCTTGGCATGGGTGGCATTGACTCTGACAGCCAAGCTGACTCATGTATACGTGTAGTCTCTCACCAGCTTCGCATACAGCCTCACGTATCTAGAACCGTGGGTATTGGGAATTAGACCAGTGGTCACGCATATAGCTGATAATGACGCTGTACTATTACGGGCGGCGAGTAGAGTCAATTGACAGCAGGGTGACATCGGTTTGGATGGGGTATCCGAGAATTCATCGTTGGCAGCCAATCTGTCGGCAAATGGGTTACAATTTGGGGAGTTCGTGTACGGAGTAATCTGAAGAGGTGGGATAATCCGGAACGGGCATCGAGATGGAGGTTCGGTTCTCGTGACGACAACGGCAAACACGACACCGGACGACGGAGCTCGAGAGCTATCCATTGATGGATGAGCGAGTTGCGCTAGGTGCTACGGAAAACCTACTGTCGTGCTGGGGCGGGGCAGTGGACGAGATGCCGCCAATCATTTGGCAATTGAAATAATAGCCCCTCAGTACATCGGCGATCGCATATTTTTGCAAGCAGACAAAGTACCGCATCAGTACTGCATGCAGGTCCCGCCGAAAGAGGGGCTGCCAGGGCTGCCAAGCGGCCGCTCGGCGGACTCCTAGTGGACTTGTAGCGGGCTCGAACCACCAAGCCGGTGTCCACTGATGTGATCATATGCAGTCATAGAGCATAGGTACCTACCTACCGTACCTACCTTATGTACCTAGGTACTTAGAGGCCCCAGCTCTCTCTCTGCCCCTCCTCCTACCCCTCCCCCTCCCCCTCCTACGCCAGAGACGACCTGATCTGACAGCTACGCAGGCTATGTAGGCGCTGACCTCAGATACTTACCTATGTGTGGTGTTCGCGGTGCACAACCACTGTAATATAGGTACCTAGGTAGGTACCTATCCAATAAGTACATGTCGAGAAAAGCTGTCGTGATAATAAACCTCATACATCTCTCTCACTTTCTTCCCTTCTCAGCAAATACAATACGGCACCTAGTCAGTAGGTAATCAGTCAGTAATCGACAAGTAGGTGATGATTCCACTCTTTCTCAGTCATTCTACAGAGTATCTAGTCAGGCACCGTGCTCCCTAAGGTACTTACCTCTCGCCTACCCATCTTTTACGGAGGTCCCGTCGTAAAGATCAAAGCCCATAGCCCATAATTCGAACCACCTACAGTACCAAACTAAATTCGTCCGGCTTCACCTTGCTTCTCCTGTCCTACAATCTGCTCCTCTTCTCCCTGCTCCAGACCCCCTCTCTCGTCCGCTTAATACCTCATTGCTATTCTTACTTTTTCTTCTTGCCCTTTCTTTCTTCCCTTTCACTCTCCATACATACCAGACCAGACCATACCAGCTAACTTCCTGCTACTACGCAAAGCTTGTTCTTGTCGCTCATACCCCACCTCACCTCCGAATACCACATCCGAAATGGCTGTCATGGACAAGCTCGGACTCAAGCCCGGCGTCGTCTACGGCGAGAACGTCTACAAGGTACGTCTACTGCTGTCCCGGGGCCTCTTTCTGCCTCTTGATCACGCCCTTTGCGCTTCCTCAAGTACATGACGCATCGGCTGACTTGAAACCTCGTCTGTGAACAGCTCCTCAGCTACGCGAAGGAGCAAGGTTTCGCTCTGCCTGCCGTTAACTGTACCTCTTCTTCTACAGTCGTCGCAACTCTGGAGGCTGCTCGCGACGCCAAGTCTCCTATCATACTCCAGGTCTCCAATGGCGGCGCTGCCTTCTTTGCTGGCAAGGGCATCTCCAACACCAACCAGGAGGCTTCCATTGCCGGTGCCGTTGGTAATTACAACCAATTCCCTCTAGTTTTACTGACTACTGGCTGACATGACACTCTTTGTTTTCTAGCCGCCGCTCACTTCATCCGCTCCATCGCACCTCTATACGGAATCCCAGTGATCATTCACTCCGATCACTGTGCCAAGAAGCTTCTTCCTTGGCTAGATGGCATGCTTGATGCCGATGGTTAGTGCTGACGGCATATTTTTGAGTCAATGGACGGAATTCTGACATGATACAGAGGAATTCTTCAAGAACAACGGAACTCCCCTATTCAGTAGCCACATGATTGATCTGTAAGTGTGATATCTATGTCGCTCCAATTGTTCAAGATTCATGACGGCCACACTACCCGTCTATACATCATATACTCTGTTCTTCTCATCTACCACGGAAAAATTCGAGCTCCTTAAGTACAGAAGGGCTAACATCTGGCTGTTTAGGTCTGAGGAGGATTTGCAATCCAACATCGAAACCACTGCCAAGTACCTAAAGAGATCCGCCGCCGTCAACTTATGGCTAGAGATGGAGGTCGGTATCACCGGTGGAGAGGAAGACGGCGTTAACAACGAGGACGTCGACAACAACTCCTTATACACGCAGCCTGAGGACATCTGGGCCATTCACCAGGCCTTGAGCCCTATCTCAAAGATGTTCAGCATTGCTGCTGGTTTCGGTAATGTCCACGGTGTTTACCAGCCAGGCAATGTCAAGCTTCGACCCGATATCCTGGGCAAGCACCAAGAATATGCTGCTGAGAAGCTGGGCGTGTCCAAGGACAGCAAGCCTATTTTCTTTGTCTTCCACGGTGGTTCTGGATCAAGCAAGGATGAGTTCAAGAAGGCCATCGGCTACGGTGTCTGCAAGGTCAACTTGGATACCGATCTGCAATGGGCGTACCTGTGTGGTCACCGTGACTTCATTACCAGTAACATTGAGTACCTCAAGACACAAGTTGGTAACCCCGAGGGCGCCAACAAGCCCAACAAGAAGAAGTACGATCCCCGTGTCTGGGTTCGTGAGGGTGAGAAGACCATGAAGGCCCGAGTCGTGGAGGCGCTTGAGGACTTCTTTGCCGCTGGCAAGTTGTAAAATGTATATCGCAACGAAATAATAGGTGGTATGGACTGTATGGCAAGGTAGAAGAGATATCCTTGACTAGATTATGAATTGTACCTTTTTGAATGAATCTTCTACACTGCATTTGCTCTTTGGGGGGAAATGATTTGTCTCGTGCCATGTTGATACATATTTCTGTGTATAATAAGGCGACATGAGGGTAGCATCAAGAAAGTGAATACTAAAACAACAAACTGTCATAGCATTGACGATTAACCTCCATCTGACCCTTTACATCCTTTCCTCACTTCACCCTTTGATTGAATTGTATGTACTAAAACTAGCGACCAAGTGATGTGATATCAGCATGCCAATTGTAAAAGCACCCTGTCCCGCGTTCGCGCGAAGTAATTAGCTCCACGTTACTATCGTTATACTGGGTACTATTGTGGATAACGCGTGTCTAGAATTTTTTTTTTTTTTTTGCGGCCCGATGATATTTCAGGGACATGACATATTTATGACGTTGACCGCTTGTCGCTGGTTCCACCTCGCGCTGTGCTCTGGAGCGGCGTGGTGGGTTTGAGGATCTGCGATAATGGTGCTAGGAAAGGAGGGGCGGGGGGTTAACTATGTATTTCAGTTACGGGACGGGAAGTTAAACCTCCTCCTGAGAGCGTCTACCTCGTCCTTGGACGGTACGCCATCACCAGTTCTGTACGTCTCTTTATTACCTTCACCAAACGGCCTCACCGACTCACCTCGGGAGGCAGCTCTTGCCTTTTGCTCTTCATCCGCACAGTACTTGCGATAGCCTTCTTCCAATTTCGAGAAATCATGGCAGTTACACTGCGCCTGGTTAGAATAGTCGTGTCCAGATGAACTTTAATATGTTCCCGAATTCATTAAAACTTACCGATACCCTTTTTGCGCGATGAAATGCGCAAGTAAGCTTGAATTTTCTTTTGAAAGCAGTTTTAGTTCGTGTTTCCAACTCTATTGGACCTCTCCTCCTACCGCGAATGGCACTCGCTATCTTGGGTTCTAATGGAAGGATATCTTCTATGTGGGGTTCAAGGCGCTGTCTATCCATTTCGCGCCTGTTCTGATTGTAAAACCGTTGAGATTCCTCAGTGGGCTCGATCACAATGGTGGATGGAGTGAGATTCTGGCTATTGCGGGTAGGCGTTTTGGAGCTCGTTTTCCGGTTTTCCTCTTCCACCTTCGCTCTTGCTTCCTCGTGGGCTAGTCTCGCATCCTCGACCGCTCTAAAAAAAACGTTACCTGAAGCCACAAATTTGACATTGTCATATTCGTCTTCTACATCATCTTCGCCTTCTGTATCGTCTTCATCTTCTACTTCATCTTCTACTTTTAGGAGATCTTCTTCATCGTCTTCATTGCGCGGAAGGGCGAATAGAGCCAGTTCGGTCTGGTGCCGGCCGACATGGCGAGCATATTCTCCCTTCGAATATAGAGTGTGTTGGCAGAGTGGACATTTGGCCTCTTCCGGCCAAGGCATAGACCGCTCGCATAAACTAATCATAAAGCTGAGATCTTTTTGAGACGACATTTGTTGGTGAAGGCTCCGTAGATGACGTTCAAGCTGACTACGTGTGTCGAACTCTGCTTCCTGGCAAGAATAGGGGCATCTGAAGACTCGGCAATGCTTCTGGTCCAGGTGTTCCAGCCAGTCTCGGCGTCTGGTGTACTGCTGCTCTGGAGTCAAGCAATCTAACTCGACACAGGTGTATGGCCGCAAGTCCGCAATTACGTGGTTCCTATCGAAATGATCAGTAGTGTAATTATTCGCCGTTTCTCAAACATTGTCATAATAAGCGCAACGTACTTCCATTGGATTGTAGTGCTAACTGATATTATCATGTAGCAAAATGGACATTCGAAAGGACCATCACTTGCTTGTTTTGGTAGCGAAGGGATCTTGAGCCGACCCGATTCCGGACCAGAAGTCGCGTAAGATGTCTGAGAAGCACCGGAATTCGATTCTTCCTCTTCATCGAGTCGACTGAATGCCGGGTGGCTGTTTTCGTTATCCTTGAGTGCGGTTGGTATAGACGATGCGATTGTGCTTTGAGCTCCGGCTTCGGATCTTCCCAAGTCGAGATCTAACCCTGCATTGAGCTTTTCATGATGAGCCTTGCGATACTTGAAGTACTGTCGTCTTTGAGATATTGCCTTTCCTAGGCGAATTGCTAATGCTAGTTCTATATGCGGAAACTTGGCTTTGACGTGTTCCACGTCGTATTCCTCAAAATAGGAGGTATCGATGAACTTCGATGACATGAAATGGTCATGCGGAGCGGGATTTCTGATCGAGACTGAAAGTCTTAGCAAGCAACCTATTATATCATTTATATCTGTAATAATTTCGAGGAACTCGGTATCATCATTGGTTTCGATATCATCAGTTCCGAGAGAGCCTTCTGGGATTAGCGCTTCATTTTGATCAGTTTTGAGATCATTATGAAGCAGTGACTGAGCTTTTTACTCATTAGCGTAAATTGATTCCAACGAGCATATCTCCAATCATCCGATATTTATAACATACTGTCATGGAGACTACTCTTCAAATCCGTGAGTAGATTGATAACCAATTCTCGGAGATGTGATGCGTCGCGAAGGCGCCAATCTAGTGAACTGCGACCCCTGCGGTGAGCCCCCAAATTACCCGCCCAGATCTTGAACCGTGCAAACTCATCAAGGAACTTCTGACGTGCCGCATCGTTCAGCTTATCACACTCCGATGAAGCGGCTTGAAACTTTTGTATGCATTGTACTACGTATTCAGAAATTGAAGTCGCCATTAGGAGGTGAGGTAAAGCTCCATCGTATCCCAGATGCAGAAAGCTAGCAAACTGAAGATCATCTCAAGTTAGTGCCATTGGAGAGCTGAGAGATTACTGTGACATCGGATTCGGGAAAAGGATGCCCCGATCAGAATTGTATTCATTTACTCATGCAGGCTGTGCCCGATGTCCAATAAGGAACTGCATAAGAAGGCGCGGACTATCTGATCTGGCTTTGCCATATCATACCGACCACCTGAAATACAGCGCCTGCGTCACCATTTGAGTCGTGTCTCCGATAAGTTACGCTTTTCCAGGGAAACAGCGCAGTTTATATGCAGAATGTCAGGTGTTGAGGCCGTTGGCCTTGTGTTGGGAGTGATCCCTCTAATTATTTCCGCCCTTGAACACTACCATGACGGTAAAAGTGCCGTGTCCACGTGGCGCGGGCATGTGAGAGTTGTTCAAAGCCTCATTCGAAATCTGAAAACGGAACATGGTAAATTATATAACACATGCGAAACTCTACTGGGAGGCATCGTGTCTCCAGCTAAGCTAGAGCCAATGCTCAACGAGCCTTTTGGCCCGTTATGGCAAGACGAAGATGCGAAGAAACGCATTGAAACAAGGCTTGACCACATGTACAACACCTTTCAAGACACTGTTAAGGATATGCTCACCATCATGGAAGAGCTAAAATCGAATCTGGGGCTCAGTCCCGAAGGACAAGTTAGTACTTTCTAGTTACATCCTCCTTCTGGCAACTGCCATCAACTAATACGAATCATTCTCAATAGCCGGAACGTTACGCAGGAGGAACCGTCAAACGGTACATTATGCGGGTGTCTCTAGTCATCAAACGTTCGTCATATGATGAGGCGCTTCAGGGACTAATTGCCAAGAACCAAACTCTAGAGACCATAGTCATTGGTAGTTTACGACTTGAGCCTAGCCGCGGCAAGCGATCCCAGGGAAAATATCTGGAGCTGTTCAGATGGGTCATCCGCAGTCTATACAAGGCCTTACAACTAGGTCTATGCGAAGCTTGCCCGCTAAAGCATGGGCTATGCCTGCAACTTCTCACTCCGCGATTGAGTCTGCGAGGGGAAGAAGAAAACATAGTCGGGAAACTAGACTTTCGAGCGATCTTGTCACATTACGATGCATTGGGGCTCAAGAACCCGAATCCCAAGACTTGGGATTGGAAATCAGTCAGATTACAGGTTGATATATCATCAAAGAATTCAACTGGGGAATTGAATCTTCCTACGCGTCCTTCGATTGGGGATGCGAGTGGGAAAAGGGTGGTGAAGCGGGTGAAGTTTACAACTAGAGGACATCTCAATACCCAGGTGGTAAACAACGGACAGCCAGCGCCCGAATACCCTATGTCCCCAATACCGCCACAGCTGATGACAGACAAGTTATGCCACTCCTTGAGCATAGACGTCTTTAAATCAAAAGCTTGCGGGTACGCGACGGACCCATCGGCTCAAGAGTATGGGCGGTTCAGTGTTATACCCCTCGATGAGAATTGCGAGAGCTCTGTACTGAACTTCGTTTCTATCTGGGATATACTGAAAGCACCGGCTCATTGGCGCCAGCGGAGTACTCCGTCACTGCCACAGAAGCTTGCCCTTGCCGCCGCAATCTCGTCGGGTATCATTCAACTGCATGAAACGCCATGGTTGTCGACGATAATGACCAGTCAAATGTTGTGTCTTAGCAGTTTCAACGACGTTATCAATTTCGACCGAGCTTACATATCGAAAAAGGCACCGGAAGATCTGTGCCGCCATGGCTCCAACTGTACTGTACCCTGTGGTAGCAACACCTGCATCATACCAAGACCTGAAGGTTTTACAAATGAGCTCATATGGGGTCTATTTGTACTTCTGATTGAGGTGATTCTTTGGAGGTCCATGGATGACGTGCTTTCTGAGAAGTCTGGCGCAATTAACTCGAATGCGTCTCCCAAAGAGATATTTGACTGCACAACAGAACGGGGGTTCGAGATAGTACGAAGCCTCTTGAGCAAGGTCGCGCTGGTTGGGGGTCAGGAATATTGTAATTCTGTAGAATGCTGTTTGAAACTTGCATTTGGTTATCCAAACCTTGATCTGGGTCAGGAAGAAATGCGACACCAGGTATATGGTAACATCATAACGCCGATTGAAGAAAGCTTGAAGAGTACAACAAAGACAGGCAACTGGGCTTGGTATTGAAGCTATTCAGATGGCAATGATCAACAGGGGCTACAGGAGTCCTTGACCAACTTACGCTGTGGAGAGTTACAGTCACACAGGAGTCTCTGACCAATTCGATGATAGCATAACCTGAGTATAGGAATCCGATAGCTATAGTCTCTAAGAAAGGCCCCTTCTCAACTGTAACTTTCAGTCATGTCACTACGATATCATCGAAAGAGGGGAAATACACGTTAAACTGTGTTCTTTTTCATGAGTTGATAAAGGAAATAACTAAATATGAATATTTTCAGCGCGCTGTATTTAAAAGAGCGTAGAGAAGCTCCAACCAATGAACCTCCATGCTTCCATAATAGGGGCAACAAGAACATCGCTGCCCAACTTAAGCCTACAGCATAGGGACCCCCAAAATACTGCGCCAACTTCACCTATTGACTAGAAGCAGGCAATCGAGCTTGCGCGGTCGTTCCAACCATAGGCGCTCAGGTCTGAAATGCCGGGGTAGGTGAACGAGAGATAGGTACCTCCACAGGCCGCGTCACTTGAGTAATAGAAGTTAGTGTTAGGTCATTTGCGTAGAGCTCCACTGCTATAATGAGAATTTGTTCATGAATATTGACATACTCGAAAATGGCGCAAGTGGTGCCGGGATCAGGTTGAGCAGACGAGATAGTATTATCATAGCCATTGATGAAGTAGTCTATACAATTGCACAGTGTGTTAGCTAGCGTAATGGTAGTATATCTAGGGTCAAGCAGGCAACAGCGCTTACAGCAGTAACCAGTGTAAAGGGACTCAAGAGAGCATGGAGCTCCGTATCCAGGTCCCTGGCAGAGGTAGACATGAGTGATCGCTTCGGTATGGACATCTCCTTCGTCCTTGAGAGCGACAGCACTCTTGCTGTTGTCGCGAGGCAGTGTGAGTGCACTCGCCAGGGAAGCGGCGAAGCTGACAATCGCAAGTGCGGAACGCATTCTGAATGGTGAAGCTAGACTTTGATGAGCTTTTGAGAGATAGGGAGTATAGTAGAGGATGATCGTTCCCTACTATCGAGGGGATTTTACGGCTATTTATAATGATTCAGGATACAGGATAGAAGAGGGCCGTCTCTCTATCCCAAGGCTTTCCGCAGGTATGCCCTCGTCTCGCTTCTTACTCAGAATCTCCGAACCGAAGTGCCTAGATCAGTCGACTCGAAGGATGGTAAGACGCTTCATAGCTTCTGCAGAAAAGGAATAAGCACCACGATACCGTGCCATATCATAGGATTTTCAAATCAGGCTGCTTGAATGCCTCCTCCTGCTTACATGTGTGCTTATGGTCGAAACCGTAACAACGGCATCGTGATGCTGAGCTAGTATTGGCCTGAGCATTAGAATTCACTGAAATTGTCCATATTGGCATATGGTAACTAAGTAGCTTCCTGGAATGCGTGAAGGTATTGACGAGATATGTGATCCCGCGCTCATCGTGCATACTTGACCTTGATGAGTAGCTTACAGCCTTGACGTTTTATGTATGCTACAGAGCTGCACTAATAATATGTAGTTGTATAAAAGTGAATCGAAAGTTTTCTAAGTGTCTAACTCAGAACCATAATTTTATTAAACCCGCACCGTTTCTGCCTTTGAAGCCAGCTTGACATGTTAATTACTAGACAAGTGTATCTTGCAACGGCGCAGCTATTCACTATATATACTTCAGTACAACTCAGATATACCACGTATGATATAGCAAAACCTGATTAATGAATGTGAATATTATATGTTGTGATATGTTGTGTAACAGAATGTGTTCCTCAGCTATAAGTCATTTGGTCCACCGTCAGAAGCGACAACCATATCAGCATCGTAATACAAGCTTTGTACCATTTCTTGAATACTACATTGCGGGAAGTTATTACGCCGACTCTATCACGGAAATTTGTAAGAGCTATTAGAACCAGAGAATACTAGCATAGAGTATTATGCATACGTTACGTATGGGTATTCCAAGCAGGTCAGAGCGTGCAAGTACTTGTAGCTCAGGTGCTGCTTTGCCAAGCTGTAATTCCAATTATCTTGTGATGAGTTCCGAATCTGCTTCATCACACAGAAACGGGATTCCGATCACCTAAGAACAAGCTGTATATCATGGCTGTTGTGTTATTCTCGCTTCTTTATCCTGTTCGGCTTGACCTGTTAGCATTTTATAGCACGATACATTCCACCAGGTGCCTCACTCATTGTTACTCTAGAAAGCTGAACTGCGTTGACGGAACACCGTGTCTTGATCAGAGTTTGAAGTACTTCTATGTGAGTATTTGTGACAATAGTTCTGCAAATCAGCGAATGTCGCTTCAAACAACCATCATCAACGTTTGGCTAATATACAGAGGAGTGCACTGTTAGGCACAGACTTCCATTGTTCGCGTGATAGTGTAACCGTGATATCGAACGTTGTAATAGTGGGTTATATTCCCAGTGTTGTATTCAGCCCTGAGAATATTGTAAAACGAAATGCTTTTATTCTGGTAAGAGGTTTCCCACGTGTGAATGCTACGTAGCTTGCATGTGCGGAAAGTCGGTGAAGCTACCCGTCCAGTGAGCTTTAGAGCACCTGATCAATGAGATATTCCTCCTGAATGATGAATCGGAGTTCATGTGCGAGAACAGGTAGGCCGAATACAAATGTGATTACTCTATAGCCTCTATTAATAAACCATTAAGTTCGTATTCTGCAGAAAGCAGTCTCGTTAGCACTTAGCTCCCTTTCTCTTAGATGCAGTGCAGATACATTATGCGAGCTCTTATAAACAGAGGAAGTCACAGCTGAAGAGATGTATTAAGTAATACTCTAGATCGAGGCACGTCAAGGCCAATTTGGTCACAACGACGAAGTTTCTATTAGTCAACTCGTCTATAATTGCCTGCTTTAGATCACAGTCCCTGCATATGCTTACATTGACAAAGATCTCTGCATCTGCATACATGAACGTATTTGCCACTGCTATACTCTTCTTACGGTCTCTTGGCGTTCAGCTAGCTGTGCTTGCTGCGACCTGGCACATGATCAGAGGCTGCAGCCGTGTCCGGGGTAGACTTGCTGAGTTATAGCCTGCCTACTAACTCTAAGTTGGGCCATCAAGTGACAGGCCTCAAAAGTCGTGAAACTATTTGCGACTATCATAACACAAGAGGCTGTATGATAAGGGTTCCCTTGATGGTAAGTATGGCACGTATGACAGGATAAGCAACGTCAGCGCGGCTAGTTCTGCCAGCTGGCATGATCTTGTCCTCTTCGTGTAACAGTATGTCTACTTGGGCTGGAATAACCGCGATTGGCAGGAATAGGGTAGCAACATGAGAGAAGAGATGCATGCATCTTAGAGATTCCGGCAGCCCAACTATAAGATGAAGGTAACTTCAGAAAATCGCCGAGGACCGTCGTTTGTTCTAAGTGAATGTCGAATTGTGCATCGACATGCTTGGGAAAGCATGACAACAAACTTTTGATACCTTCAATTGAAGGAAAAGGGGCAATACAACCGAATCAAGTGCAGTTTCGTAACCCTCAGATACGTGATGGTCGTTGTGGTAAGGTTAATCGAGAGTGTATTAGGAAGAATCGAGGTTATTCGGGCCGATATCGGCGCATGAAGACAGCACTACTTCGTACGCGGAATTCGACCCCAAGCTACAGTTGCTGTAGATTCGCAAACAGGCAATGTGGAGAAGAAGAAGAAGGGGAAAGTTCACTTTGAGCCGAACATAATCTGAGCATAGGAGAATTCTTTATGTATGGTGCCTGAGGTAGTCTTCTTTACCCGACGCGCGGAGAAATATGATCCCATAAAGGACTACCTAGCCGTCAAAACGTACACGTACGCGCTCAAGGAGCGGGAATGCAAGGCGCACGGATGGTGGGCGTTCTTGCGTGAGTAACGTTGTATGAACATTCACTTATGTAAGAGTAACGAGATGCGAACAGTACAGTGTCGAGAAACAATAGCGCTGAAGCGATCGTGTCGGCTTAGACTTCGTTGAGCGAGTTGTTGTTGCTGATTTCTACTGCATCTCGCTACTATTGTCTAGCTTGGTATGCGTTATGGTAGATATTTTCACTCGAATGTAACGCTGATGCGCAACAGCGCATGTGGAGGACGCCTCTCATTCGTTCACCGATTCTCCATGACCCTGCGATTGAGGCACGACGCCGGGGCCCTGGGTCTAGATGTTCAATATTAATATGCACCAATAGCCGGAATCCTACAACAGGAATGGATCGAATCCTTATACGAAGTTCACACGTGGGTTTTGGTTTTACCGTGCTAGTATTCGGAGAGGGAAATGTCTGCTATGGATCCTGTGAGTTTTGGTATAAAAGCAATAGAGGTGTAACCAGAAATATAATCAGCTGTGACTTCGACAGCACGCCTATCAACCCGTACATATGTCAAACGTCTCTTATTCCGTGTACATACGATAGATCTCGATAATTAGAATATGAGGCTCCTACATTTCGGGTTGTTGTTCGCGGCGACCTCCTCGCGGATTGTATTGGCATCATCAAACGAGCTTCCTGTCCCACCACTTCCGCCTTGGTATCCGCTACAGGCATGGCAAATCAGCTCGTTGTCGACATATAACCCTCACGAAAGCCCGTACAGCGCCAATGCAAGCGGCCTGTTGTTGACGATTTCGAACGTGCAGCAAATTGCAGCAGCGCCGGCACCACACGCATCTGGCGGAGGCTACGTGGTGTTCCGAAAGAGCACAACGCAATGTGAACTCCATTGGAAAACGGACCAGTTCACTCCGTACGGCCACAGCAGCAACAGCTGTGTGACGGACGTAGTACCGAGCGATTATTCGAACCCGCGCTGGCAGGTGACGCTCAACGAGCTGCACACAGATCTCTCGGCGCCCGGCGACTATTACTTTAGTCTTGGATTCCAGCTGACGTACAATGGCACCATCTACGCTACTCAAGCGTACAAGCTTATGACGGGGTCCGCGACCTTCAGGGCGAGCACGAACTTGGAGGGCGAATGTGGTGACGATGGATTGTGTGAATACCGCGTGAGGAACGAGAGCTTGCCAGTTTTACTTCAACCCACACTGCAAGAATGCAAGAGCGCTTGCGGATAGGCGATCGGAACACATTGTATCTATTTATTCCTGCATTGGCGTATAGGACCAAAAAAAAAAAAGTCGATGCTCTCGTTAAAAGAAAAAGTTCTCGTGATGATTGGCTGTCTCATACTAGATGCCAAATCTCTTGAATGATTTCGTAACAAGCTCGACAAAGCGTCGGGAGGCCCTATTCCATGGCATCCACAGTCCCGTCGCCTAAACTCGCTGCTTGATCAGTCTGGTCATCATCGCACTGCGTTACATCGTCCACTCTTTAAACCATCAATTGGACGCAAAATCTAATAAAGGTTGAGAGGCACACACAGAGCGATGATATCCTACGACGGCAATTTGGGCGCTAAACCAACGGCCCGGGCCTAGCGCTGCTTATCCTTACCATTGAACCAGTTGTGCTGTCAGCACCTATCCAGTGAGTCGTGGCTGTCTGTCCTGAGGAACATGAGCGGGATGAGGCACGTCTACGGTACTGCTATGGCTCTGGGAAACGACTGAGAAAGGCAACTGTAACAGAGACAAATAGAAAAAATCCCCTAGAGCAAGCAAATCCGACCTAGCGCAAGCTCCCTCTACTTCTCGACAGCAAAGATGAATAATGCGGATGTGTTACACAGTTTCCCAGCGACGTCATCTGAACAACATTGCTCATAAGGAGTCGTTGCTAATGAGATGAGGTGTTCTAAGCTGCAGAGCAAACACGAGCCGCTCGACTTTCCGACGACAACGCGTTATTATAAATACAGCACAGCAGGTAGCTGGTATCAACTACACCTAGGAGATGGCGTAACCGGCCTCGCTATTCCTAAGGTGTTCCGGACAATGCCGAGACATCATACGCCTTGCCGAGTCGAAGATTCTCTTCAACTCAGTGCGAGAGAACTCGACGATACGCGTCCGGATGGGATCTATCTATATAACTATCAGACGCGAAGTCAATAACACCAAGATACTTACCAGCCTAGACTGCCGCGGCAACGGTACCGCCAGACCCTCAACGCGCTAATAAAGCTCTTGACGGGAGTTTTCTCCTGCAGTAGACTAAGTAAGTGGGCTACACTACGCGTCAGCTACATCCCTCCAGACTTTCACGTGAAAAGGGACGAAAAAAAAAAAAAAAAAGATGAGAAGACGGCGTCCACACTAAGACGAGGGCAAATGGAGACTTGGTCCCGTTATTATTCACATAGTGCCTGTGGATACCTACGCGTGAGCATGAACTAAGAAAGAAAGCCGAGGTTGATAAAATACCGATGACCGCGTTGCTTAGTCGTGTATTCTTACCGACTATTGTATTATTATCAATGCTTGATTCCAGGAGGCAAAAAGCGTCACTATCTTTTTCACAATTTTTTTCCAGCGTAAAGATCTCCTTGACTGTAAAATTCTCCTAATCTTAATATCTACATGAGATCGCGTCCCCTTAATCATCGTCTTCCAACCTAGTCCATGAGAGAAAGACCGATGGCGCCATCAATAACTCGCGGTGTAGCCACCGTCCCGCCTCAACCCTCGGCAGAACAACTTGACGCCGTCCGCGCCTCGATCCGCGACCTCCTGCATCAGCCCGACTACGACGATGGCTCAGCCGGCCCGGTCCTCGTGCGCCTAGCGTGGCACAGCGCAGGCACATACGACGCCGCGAGCGGAACGGGGGGTTCCAACGGCGCGGGAATGCGGTACGAGGCCGAGGGCGGCGATCCCGCGAACGCGGGGCTCCAGCACGCGCGGGCATTCCTCGAGCCCATCAAGAAGGCGCATCCGTGGATTACATATGCGGACTTATGGACGCTCGCTGCGATCGTCGCGATCGAGGAGATGGGTGGGCCGCGGATCGCGTGGAAAGGCGGGCGTACGGACTTCGACGAGACGGAGGCGCATCAGGCGAAGATCCCGCCGCACGGGAGATTGCCTGATGGCGCGCAGGGCGCCGATCACTTGCGCTTCATCTTCAATCGTATGGGGTTCAACGACCAGGAGATCGTGGCGCTCAGCGGGGCACACAATTTAGGGAGATGTCATATCGACCGTTCGGGTTTCGAGGGCAAGTGGGTGAACAACCCGACGCGCTTCTCGAACCAGTACTTCCGCGTCTTGCTTGCGAACGAGAAGGCGTGGAAGCCGAAGACGCTCGACAACGGAGTCGCCCAGTTCGTGTACGTGGAGGAGCCGGTCGAGGAAGAAGAGAGTGACGAAGAGGTGGTAGAAGGGCTTATGATGTTGCCCACGGACATGAGTCTTTTATCCGACCCGTCGTTCCGCAAATGGGTCGAGACGTATGCTACCGACAAGGATCGCTTCTTCGCGGACTTCGCGGCCGTCTTCGCCAAGCTTATGGAGCTGGGCATTCGACGTGATGTTCATGGGAACGTCGTGAATGACGCGAATGTGGAGAGCGGGTATCGTAGCGCACCCAAGAAAAGCGATGAGCCTCGGGCGAAATTGTAAAGGAGCAATGTTATAAAGATATAGAAATGCGCCCACGGCGCCCGGGAACCATATAGAATAGATGGCGGGACGACATACTTAGACAGCCCTCACTATAGACTTGCTTAGAATATAGACAAGACAAAGATACCTGTTTTACGACCAAAAAGCAGTGGAACGCGAACCATGATTTGCAGTAATGCGCCCTACTCATCGGTAAACTTGTCATCGTCCTCGTCTGGGTTAACCCCTAAGCTTGCGAGCAGTTGGCTTCCCCGATCCCTAGCACGCTCAGCCTTGACGTTACGTGGGTCGAGCATCGATGAGTCGCCATCCACGTCGACTCCATCGTCATCCTCATCATCCACATCTCGTCTTTCTTTTTCGGCTTGCGCGCGTTGAATTCTGCGGAGCATGACTTGATCATCGTAGAAGTCTTTGATTGATATCTCCTATGGGCATAATTAGCATCTTATGAGAGCAAGTTTGGGGCTATGACAGAGGTAGGATATGACCGACTAAAGTCTGGGGAAGGAGGGGAGAAGCGGTAGCCATACCTTGCTACAACCGGTTTGCGGACACTGGGCTTTGTGGCTTGGTTGTGAGCGGAGAAACTGTACGATGGCCGGTTTATTAAAGGTGTGCTTGCAAACACTACTGGTATAAGGCTCTTCCATGACAACCATAGACAACGGGCAGTATATACTGATGTGTTCCTCGGCAATAACCAAATCTTCTTCCTCATCGTCTTCGTCGTCATTGCCGTCAACATTATTACCGGCAAACCATCTAGAAGCGTCGGGCAGTGGCTTGCCATCTACACTGTGCACAGCATCCCACCAAAGGCGCTTGAAACCAATATAGTCATTATCAGCAGCATACCGCTGCTCCAGTGACCTTGTAGCATAGTCGGCAGCTGCCTTTTCTTGTTCCTTTTTCAAGATCTTTAGAGGGCCACGGATTCTAGGCTTTGCATTTCGCATAACTGTATCTTCGTCTTCAGTTTTGGCTTCATCCTCAGGGTTTTCTTGAGCTTCGTCTGCGGCACTGGCACTCTCGGCTTCGACCTTGCGGACCGTGTCTTGTATCGCTTGTTTGCCGTCTTCGAGCTCGACACGGAGATCTATGACCTCACGCACAGCAGTGTCACACTCGACCGTCAGATCGGGCACCATATCACGGAGACGCGCAACTGCAGCTTCTCCGGCATGGCCACGTTGTTTTATTTCTGGATCTTCCCCGACATCTTCGCTTTGGTTCCTTTTCTGCCTCTTCAGCTTGTCTAACTCGTGCTTCTTCTTGACGTAACGGTCGTTGATGTCGCGCACATTGTCGGTTAGCAGTGTGATGGACTGCTTGAGTTGCTCTTCGTATCTTCGCGTGTCTGTGTTGTTGGAGAGTTCGGCTAATTCCCTCTGCGAGGTGCGGTCTAGCGGGAAGGACGGAGGCTCGTAGTCTGGTAGGCGGGTGGTGCGTCTGTTCTGCTGTGGGCGCGATGGCGAGGAGGGCCGTGGACGGCCGCGATTGCGCTGGGCGCCGGAGACGAGCGGCATGTTTGGGCTGTTTCAAAGCAGCCAATTGAGGACGGCTGATGCGACAAAATCAGGAGCTGGGTATACAAGAGCATGTAGCAGTGGAAATTGCTATCTCATTTCGGAAGCGCAAAAGAACGAAAGTGGAGGAGTGTTTCTGTCGTGGTTGTTGATCTTCTCCTGCTCGGCAACGCAGCAAGCGGTGATTCGCGGGGCACGCGTCGCTTCGCATTGTGAAACCGCGTTGAGTAGCAGTGCTAAGCTGGATGCAATTTAAATAAATTGCCGTATGAATACTGTGCTATGTACTGTCCTATACTTCCAACCGTGGCGGGGAGAAGATGTCCTAAACTGCCCCAAATGTTGCTAGCTGTGCTAAGACAGCGCCGATGACAGTGAGACTGATTAGTGATTGTGACTCTGCCTATCGTTACTGTATACCTACCTTAGCTGCCCAGCCTCGCCAGCACTCTGAACATACCTATCCATTACCACCAGTATCACCACCAGTATCGCGAGATTCGCTCATTACGACTTGCACAGATCAGCAACTTACTTGGAGTGACATGGATTTCTATACTTTCCCCAGTGGCATCCAGGGCATCCAGGGCATCCAGGGCCCAAGCCGGTACCTGCTCAGCACTTCATTAAAAAAGTACCTAAGGCTACCCAGGCTCGCCAGGCTGATCTGCCGCTTGACTAGACAGGCCATTCCTTGTCATATAAAGGGTCCTATAACGGCTTTGCATTGTGATATATCTTGCGGGGTGTAGACCGCTTGAAAGTGAACACCAGGTGTCCCTCAATCAAACAGAGCGCGCAGATAATAACGTGGTAATTAAATGGCCGCGCTGATGCCCAAAAGCAACCCTTTTCCCAAAGCACATTCAGTTCGCTGCAGTTGCGAGACATGAGGCGGTCGGTGCTCAGACAACAATCGGCCCATCATGGGCTTACGTGATGTGGTCGGTCTGGCGGTCACATCGAGGCTTTTTCTTACCTACTGAGTACACCACTACCGAGCTCGAGGTACTGAATAACTGCGCTCGCTCCTCCTGTCTGCTAACAAAGGTGGTGATCATCATATAGAACAGCCTTGTCTTTTGCGTCCTTTTCCGTTTGCCTATTAATATCATGCCACCTGAAACTCGACGTTACCACTGCATTGGCTCAGCCAATGGCAGATTGTAAGGCTGTGAGGCACCTTATTTCCAACCCTTCAGTGTTCTTCTCCCTGCGTCGTGCAGCGGGTAGGCAAAAAAAAAAAACTTCGCTACGAAGTAAGTATGCAGTCTGGAATATTGGAGATACGATTAGTAGCATGCAGCTGGAGGCTAGCAAGGATTTTGGGGGGGTCTAATCCCACCCATCTGGTGATGGCTGTCGAGGCTGTCTCGATACCATTGGACTAGAGCTGGCGATGTGCAAGGATCCCACGGCCGCCAGTTCGTCCTGCATGTCACGGCAGGGGGGAATACGATGACAAGCGCATGCCGACCATGACTGCTGGCACGTCAGAACGTGTGTATCCGTGTGTATCTGGGTGTATCTGGTGTGTATCTGGTGTGTCTGGTGTGCCATTTACCGGCTTGGTCCAGGCTGATGTAGCGCTTCCTTCGGCGTCCGCCTCCACTCTTTCATGGTTCATGGGCTGAGAGGGGAAAATCCGGTTTTCGTATTGGGCTGAGTCGTGTCCACCCGGCTGCATGACGATGCTTGCACGCTGCATCCTACCATGTCCTAACGTCATTCGTTTTGCGCTATGGCAAGCAGGCATGCTCCCTTACAATATCGGGATTGAAGCTGGCGGTCAGACGAGATATAATCTATCGATTCCCTAAACGAGCCTCGTCCCTAGTTTGGTGTCTCGATTTTTGTTCTTCATAGCATCGTCAAACCAATTCGCTCCAGCATTTACCCTCCCTGTTTTCATACCGTGATCGGATGAATACCCAAACTCGTGGAGATAGACATCTATTTAGAACACAATGGATCGGTATCTAGGCCAGCTTTGGTCAGCGCCATCAATGGTGAAGCCTGAAGGCAAGAAACTGAAGAGGAAGCTTCAAAAAATCGGTACTCAATCTCAGCAACGACCATTTTCAATCAACTACAGTGATACCAAGACAAATTCACCAGAAGCAAAACCACACCGTGCCTCTTTATCATTCAACCTGTTCAATGGTTCTAAGCCGAGTGTTCCGCAACGGCACGCCCTGCCCGTCCCTATCAATTCAGAAGACAGCAACTGGCTCGAGGATTTTCGAAAGAACGGCTACACTTCTCGTGACGGCCGCCGTCCACGACAGTTGGATAGCGAGAAGACTCGGGAGCGTCCTGCGAGTATTGCCGTACCCGAGTTTGCACATCTCGCTGCTGCCGCTCCTGTGAGCCCAACGCCACGTGAGGAGAAAACAGCTGCTCCCCCAATCAAACCTGGACCGCCTCGCATGACGAGGCGATATGCAAAGACGCCCGTCTCACATGTTGGCCAACTAGAGACTCACCCTCTACTACGTACTCAAGGCACGTCACAAGACGTGCCAACCATTGAGAGTATTGCCGAATCATACAGGGCGCTTCTTGAATCCCGCGCCTCTTTTGTGAATGAGGGAGGTATTGAGCACTCTCCAATCACAGAGAAGCAGGACCACTGCTTCAACCCCCAAGACCCCAGTCTCGTCCCTCCGCCCCTTGAGCCTGTGACGGAACTACCTGAGCCTTCACCTTTAAGGGGAAGAGGGTCGCCACGATCCGACGACGGGACACTAGTTGGGGAAGATTCGATAGACTTTAAACGAAGCACTATCTCATCGGTGCCCAGCTCTCCATCCTGGACGAGCTACGAGACGGCATCGCCGGGCTTGGGACGGAAGCCAACGATACCTTCGGGACATTCAGATCTACAAAGATGCTTAGATCTCTTGACGAAGGAGCTGTCCTCAGTGCTTCGTAGATCACCAGCTCAGCATCATACGGATACTACAGCTCTACAGATATGGATCATGATCGAGGCGTATGAAAATTTACGCAATGAGATGCTAAGGAGACATGAAGGAGACGATCAGCACGGCCCTCTGAAGCTCGTGTTCGACACATGGCTCAAGGCACTACACTCAATACATGATGATATCACAGGGGGCGACGGAAAGCGCAGTGAGAGTAACTACGGCGACTAAGATACTGAACTTTTATTATGTAACCCTAGTACTTAATGATTCACTATAAATATTAATGCTCACGCTTCATTTTGACTCCCAGATTATCTAAGGTCACCGGCCTTCTTTTGAAATCGTGTTATCGATGTTCATCATAAACTATGAGCCTACCCAACCAATCTTCACCGGAAGACACGGCTTGCTCCAAGACTTCTCTCTTCCACGCCCATGAGGCAGGGAGTCTTCAGTGCCTCGTGGCCACGTTGTACGATGCTACGATGCGATGCATGCAAGAAGATTTCTGCTCTTCTAACACTCACACGACTTCCATAATTAGCCATCAGATAATTCCCAAAGGGTGCTACGATGCAGAGATAACAACATAGGTACCCATGAAGGATTTCGAGGAGGTATTGGGGGCTAGCCTGTCTTATATGTAGTATTTCACCGGCTCCATCGGAATCGAATAGCGGTCAGTCAAAACGGCACTTTTCACGTGGGTGAGATGCAACGATGCAAGCTATTTATTATACATGGATGTGATCGAGCTATAGGTTCACCGAGATGACTGACTGCCTGCCTGCCAGGTACCACGGCGTCTGACATGCAGTTTGCTCTCGCGCGCCGACAAGGCCCCATTGTCTCTTGGGTTTACCCAGATCATGATCTCTTGGCCGCCGTGTCCAACCGAGTTGAATATACTGGCGAGAATGTCTCAAGTTTCTTCGGTACGTATGTGAGAGCCTTTGCAGTATCCTAAAATAGCCATCCCACAAGCTCGCAGAAGCATCCCCACACCGTCTCCAACATCCTCATCGTGACGCCCTTGCAACGCCAAAGACGTCTCGGCGCTTCGACGCCGACTGCACGTAAGACTGCAACGAAACCATCCCAGAGATTCCTCAGAATGGCATTCTCAAGGCAAATCCCAACAGCTACTATACTAATATGCGGGAACGAAAATAGCCCGTTGAAAGTGTTACCAACCGCCCCTGCATCCCTTCCACTTCCACAAGGCCATACCTAATCTTCGTAGCCTTAGATAGTAGGCATTCCTTGAACAACAGCAGGACGCAAAGTCCTCTCCAACTCTGTCAGCACACCTCTCGCATCATCCTATGCCCGCCCCGGGTAATCCTTCTATATCCTCCCCACAGCCGCACCCACAAGCCGTGGGAGTTCTCCCCTGTCCCGATGCGCCCACTCAATGCGCCTCGCGACAGGGAGTACAACCACGTGCTTCGGTATAGTGTAGACGCAGAACCTAGGTAAGTGAAGTCCCA
Organism: Xylaria bambusicola; assembly: GCF_022495145.1. NCBI lineage: Eukaryota > Fungi > Ascomycota > Sordariomycetes > Xylariales > Xylariaceae > Xylaria > Xylaria bambusicola. The sequence continues at coordinate 23,023 of NW_025953621.1, read as the reverse complement.
CCGCCTCGGTGACTTCCCGTGTCTCGCATGCCTCATGGGAGCACTATGCTTGGTCTACCATTGGCGGAAACCGCCTGTCGCGGTGCGTCGGTAGATACGTCACGGTGATTGCGCTTCACGATCGGTCATAATGAAGGGATATTCGGATTGCTCAAGCCCGGAAAAGCAGCAAGATATGTATTACTGAGTCTAAGTAAGAGTGTTCTTATGGTACAATTTAAATCTTCTCTCCTTCTAGAATCGGCTTCGCCTCGTCACTCCTCCACCAACTGACGCCCTCCTCTCCAGGATACGTGAACTTGTCCATGCTATCCGGCTTCATCTCCACGCTGTACCCCGGGTTCATGGGCGTCTGGTAGTACCCGTCTTTCACGGCCGAGGGGTGCAGGAAGTGCTCGTGCAGGTGGTCTACGTACTCTAGCACCGAGAGCTTGCCGCTGACGACGACGTAGTCGATCGTGCTCAAGTGCTGCGTGTACTCGGGCAGGCCGACGCCGCCGGAGTGCGGGACGATCGGCACGCCGAATTTCTTGGCCATGAGGAGGACCGCTAGGACCTCGTTCACGCCGCCGAGTCGGCACGCGTCGATCTGGCATACGTCGATGGCGCCTGCCATCAGTAGCTGCTTGAAGACGACGCGGTTCTGGCACATCTCGCCCGTGGCGACGCCGATGCCGAGTGGTCGCAGCGCGTCGCGGATCGCCTTGTGGCCGAGGATATCATCGGGCGATGTAGGCTCCTCGATGAACCAGGGCTTGAATTCCGCCAGCTTGTTCATGTAGTCAATGGCCTCGGGTACGCTCCAAACTTGGTTCGCATCTACCATCAGGATATTACCGCGGTCGAATCCAATCACATCACGCGCGATACCCAACCGCCGTCGATCCTCCTCAACGCTGCCGCCGACCTTCAGCTTGAAATGCCTGTATCCCTGATTTAGGGTCTCATTAAGTAGGGCCTTCATCTTGTCTTCGCCATAGCCGAGCCAACCAGCACTCGTCGTGTAGGCTGGTACGGCGCGGCTCTGCATCGCCTCTTGGAAGCGTTCCGCCTTGCCCTTTTCGCTCTCCTTCAGCATGGCAATGGCCTCCTCTGGCGTTATGGCGTCTGTGATGTAACGGAAGTCAATGCATCGCACAAACTCCTCGGGAGTCATCTCGGCCACGATCTGCCAAACCGGCTTTCCGAGAGTCTTGGCCCATAGATCCCAGATAGCGTTGACGACGGCGCCCAGCGCGAGGTGGATGACGCCCTTTTCGGGGCCGATCCAGCGCAGCTGCGAGTCGTTGACTAGATACCGCCAGGTCTTTCCCCAGTCTGCTACTAGAGAGGAGAGGGTGCGACCCTTCAGTCTGTCGCCAAGGTGGTTGATGGCTGCGCATACTATGTCGTTGCCACGTCCGATTGTAAATGTCTGTGCTCGGTTATTAGATGACTTCATGCGAGAATTGAAGTAGTCAGAGACCTACCATTCCGTGGCCTGTGAACTCCGAATCTGTCTCAAGGATGCAGTATGCAGAAGAGTAGTCTCCAGCGGCATTCATAGCATCCGAGCCGGTCTTATCGAGAGATGTAGGGAATCGGACATCCCTCGTCCTCCAGCCAGTGATTGTTACTTCACCCATTGTGGCTTATTTGAGGAAGTATTAAAGGGAAGATGATAGTATTAGAATAGTAGAACAAGACCAGCTGAGAAGGGAACGGGGTGATAGAAGATTAGGGGAACGGAGACGATGAAAAAACCTGGTCGTTTATAAACTATTCCTCGTCGTTATCCTCTGCCTCTCGTGTAATTAATACAACTTCATCCCACTCCATTGCTTTCCCATTATCCCCCGGATAGTGTCCTCTTCCGTGGGGTATGGAGGGGTTAGAATTGGTGGATCCGTCTCATCATCGCTCCGAGGCGCCTCGAGGCGCGTGTTCTGATTGATGGAAAATTTGAGTGGAAATCCCACTTAGTTGGATTAACTTAGTTAGATGGGGGTATCCTCGAGGAAGAGAAGCTCGTGACGCGACTAAGGCTGCGGAGGAACCTTCGACGCGTACCTTAGCAACTGGCATTTCCGAAAAAGCTCACGAAGTACGGCGGACTGGCAACCTTGAGCAAAATGTTTGGTGTCGCACGATTGGGGGGTCGTGATTCGTGCTATTTTCCAGACGCTAATTAGTATTTCCAGCTTGGAAATCTCTCCATTATTACGCGGGCTACGGAACTACATTCTAAAAAGAAGACCCCACGAGACTGAGATTATGTCCGCAATTTCATCTTTCAAGTCTCTCGCTAATATTTATTTTAGCATTCAAGTTTGTCATTTGATTTAGGTCATCAATGATATGCGTGAAGTATAGGAACTCAAATGCAGTGATTGTTCAGTTTGTAGCTATCTAAGCTAGAAAGACGGCGGATCCTACAATTCCCCAACACAATTCGCGTAAACAAGCGACTGTCAAACTTCCTATGAGCTTCTTGTGCAGGTATCCGTAACCACCATTGTCCAGTTACTCAAGTATGTTGATGAAAAAGCTCCTCCTCGTTGGGTCAGGATACCATATACTCCTTTAACCAGTTGGAACGATTCTTTACCACCACTAGTACACAAGAGCGTCCAGAATGAGTACGGAAATTGGAATGTTGCCTAAAATATCCTCGAAAAAGTGGATGGAGCGGTCTGGGTACTCGCAACCTGAGTCTCGGTAGCATTCGAGAACTATGATACTTGAGTCAGCTATCTTCATATTAAGTGAAGACTCGATTATTTCATAAGTGTAGACAGATTACGAAGCAGTAGTCTAGCTCACATAGAAGCTTCTGTGCTCCTTGAGTGACTAAGCAGAAGTGAATGTTCCAGAATGACTTACCGATACCCTGAACGTGCTTCGCGATCACCTCTTTCCATTCACGTGTCATGCCGGAGTACCTCATGTCTAGACCCTGCTTTGCAGCGATATTCTCTATAGATATCACGCTCGCCCAGAATCTCTCATTTTTAGCTTCCCATGCTTCGCAAAGATAGCATGTGTCGCAGTCAACATCGACATTGTGTGGCCGTGGCGTCTCGAAATCTAGAAAGACTCCCCATCGTTCCCATCCACTGGAATAATCGTGGTATTGTGCAACATGGTAGTCGAACACGCCAGGGCAGCAGAAATAAGCCCAGTTCAGAGCATACACGAGCATTTCCTCAGGTTCCTCATCGGGAAACTGATCGTGGTCCTTGATGTGCTGCTTAGTGCTTTCCCCTATATGAAGTACTCGAAAAGGTAAGTCGTCTGCTTCAGCATAATGTATGCAGTGGGTGAAAGAATTGCGTGATTGATTATTGTTCGTACTTGCTCCTTCAATTCAAACACCTCAAGGAATACTCACATGTATGGCCCGATTCCTCTAACCATTCTACGAATGCTAGGGGGAGGCCATTGGAATCCAACGGCACAGAATCTGGCAGGGGCGGCATGTCGCAAAAGGAAGGACTATCTGGACCTAGGTCAGGAATCAGGGATTAGCAACCCAGGGTATAATAGTGAGCAGATCTGAGGTGACTAGTTGGGCTGATCATCCTTACTGTGGGTGATAATACGTAAATAACCGTGTACATAGACGTTCCAAGATCAAAGCCCTCAGAAGGATGACGGCGAGGTGGCTGCGCGTTGGATGGGGATCTTACCTGATGGCCTTGTCTAGTGCCAATAGCTTGATATGTTGATAGAGCTTGTGCTCTAAGATTGAATGGTGAAGGCAGAAAGTAACTTGATGTTTTTGAGCATACAGTTGGGGGAAGCTTTTGAATCTTGAAAGAGGTGGTGTCAACAGTAGCACCAAATGGTGATAGAAAGGTAAAGAAGGATTGTACAAAAATTTTCAAGAAAGGACTAGATATCAGGCAAACTTTCTGTTATTAGTTATCCAACCCATTCACTTAGGAAAGGGTTCTAACTATGATGTCGTCGATGATGTCGTCGATGATGTCGTTAGTGGTGGTCCTGACTGCTCATATCAAGGGAAGTGAGAGGAAGACACTGCAGCACAAGAACAAGGATTCTACATCCTTCATTGTAGAGCACCTAGGAATGCCATTACCGGAGGTAAAAGATGATTGCTTCTTGCTGCTTATCTACAAGCTCTTCCAGACGTCTGGTTTAAGGCAGCTTCCCCAATCATTCTCTATAATCTAAGGGTCTGTAGGGGAGATGCTACACAACAAGCGCAGGGCATGTGTCCAGTTGTGTCACGATCCTAAGGCTCCTACAGACAAAGAGACTCGCTACATGTATCCCTAGCCTAGTCAAAAGACTTCGATACCTTCATAGAACAATAATAATCATCTAGTGCCCCCATGATTGAACCGTTCACAAGTTGAAATTGTTTGAGTCAGTAGCGCTCGCAGAGACTTAAATAAGATTTTATTCTATGTAGCCTGAAGATAAGGCTTTTGAACATATATATTGTATCAACGGCCATTGATTGTACTGGATTTAATGGTCTACTGTACAAGGTGGAAACCTTCCTCGGGGTTAAATCACCCATACTCTTCTACCCAGGGCGTTAAACGCTCCTCCTCCTCATTTTCGTATGTATTCAAGTGTACCAACCGGTTCTACTTCGATCAGTTGTCGTCTACAAATTAATCCGAAGCCGTCCTTTCTTCGCTACACGGGGGTTATGGTATGTCCCACAGCTAACTAAAGTGCTTCGGTGGTCGTATGGGTACCCTTCACTTCGCCCAAAGCAAGCCGCTTACGAGCAGGAAGGAGTATGTATCGTACACCGATCGGCATTACATCTTATCTTTGCCTATCGTGCGGTAGTCTGTGTGGCGTAAGGTACATAGGTCCTATCGTTACTGGGGATAAACAAGAGCTTCCCAGGTGTGTATTTGGTTACTAGGGTAATAGGGCAAGTCGTCCTTATACCTAGTAACTGATATAGTTGGGCAGGACTACTACGCCTCACTAGCGGAGGGGCTTATGAATATATTCCAACGAACCTAGTCATTTTATTTAAACCCCATATAGTCTTGTGGATTGCAATCACACTGCTGTGTGAGGGCAGAATACGCACTAATAACAGGATACCTCCCCTATGAGACAGCTCACCCGCAGTACGTTTGGATACCTGAGTAGCTTAAGATTTGTTTTGTGTATCCCTATGTATCCCCATGCCCCTACTCTCCTGACCACAAACAATAGTTACAGATTGCAGTGGACTTTGAAAATTCTTTGCCAGTTCAATTAATATATTTGCTCATGAAGTCCCGTTACCCGATTTGACCTATCCTTACAAAGTGTGAGTAATCTGGGACGGAACAGATGTGCAGAACTATGCCGCTGCACTACGCAAATGTATAACGTTACCAGGTCGGGATCCTCACCATCTGCACATGCTATCGTGATATAATCAACTAATTCCCTCCTACCTCGGGATCTAGTGAAGAGATCACAGGCCCTAGTAACTTGATCGTTGTATCCGTAGGAGTACTTACATATACCTTTCCCTTATCTTATGGAACTTAGTTCGAACGATACATGGGAGATAGGGGGATTTTCATAGTACAACAATGGCGATCAGTTCTGTCGACGTTCTTTATGGCTATCCTAAATAGCCTCACGAGTCGCCAGAAGTATAATACACCGTGTACACATTCAGCTCTTGCGTTCTTATCAAGGTCGTATTCCATGACTAATTTATCAACATGAGGCTCAATTCAAGCCAATCATTATACGTCATAGCTGAAGCTGTCGGTGAGCTTCTACCTAATCGGTACGGCCGTTTGGCCTGCATAATTTTTTAAAGTCTTGGCGTATATTGCGACTCGCTATCCCGCTTCCTCCAGCTTTCAGCTCGCCACATCTACAGTCGAGCCAAAGTCAAGACTTAACCCCAACAAATTTCACAGAATTCATGATAATAACTCGGTATACGTAGTACCTCAATGTGAGAAGCAATTGATCTCAACAGTAGAGAATCTGCTCTGCATAGCTAAATAATGTTATACATTCTGGTTGAAGTATAGAAGCTCTTGAGTGCCTCCGTTTAGTGAAGTAGTATCACATGAGCCGGAATGTAAGACACTGTCTTTTGCCTCTATTCTTGACATGATTTTCGGCACTAGTTCTTATATAGAGTCACCCCTTCAGCTTATATATGCATAACATCAATATTCATGTATATTGTAAGCAGGCGTCGTCTGCAGTGCTACGAAAGCTGCCGCAAGCTGAGTGAGCTCTATAATATAGACAAATTGAATTGTAATTCGAGACTAGAGGTATTGTCGATGAAGATACGCTCCCATCATCAAGTATAAAGCCCGGCTTTCGCCCTAGCACCCTGCATTGATTACTTGCCTACCTAAATCTCAATATTCCATCTCAAACTGCACCAGTGTCCCCCAGATCAGAAACCTTGTCCAAACTCAAAAATTATCGGACAACGCAATGGTTTCCTTTAAACAAGCAGCGTTCTTTGCTGCTAGCTTTGGCTCTCTAGCAGCGCCTGCTCATGCAACTTTCATCTTTCAATATTGTGTAGATCAGAACTTCCAGAACTGCCACGACATCTGTGGAAGTCCTGGCCAGTGCAGTATGTTGCTGTTCCAACACCACTCGTAAGGCTTCTATCGGGCATTTGTCAGGCGCTGATGCAGGCTGGGGTATTCTAGTTCCCGTTCCTACTGGTCTTAGCTCCGCGAGGGCCGCTCCTGGCTACAACTGCTACATCTTCAATGAGTAAGAACTTCGCTTTAGTGCTGAAGATGAGATTGGGCTAATCATTCACATAGGAATACTGGTTGTGTTGGAAACCGTGGTGGGCCAGTCACCAATGATGACCGCCATTACAACTTGGGGATCTATGGTTGGAACGAGATTACCATGAGCATTAAGTGTGAGCTGGCTTAATAGCGAAGTCTCAATAAACTATTGTGGTATCTAGGAAGGTCCAGTCATATGAGATTGCTTGACATTACCATAGCTTCTTAGTACTATAGTTTTTATCAATGAATGACCATCTTTCATTGCAGCTTATTATCACTATACATCGTAAACAACTTCTAGTTTATTGACGATATACAATTGATGTAGACATATTATATACCTGTATATACATACCTAGGTACATGGAAGGAGAAAGGGGTATTGGTCGGTTGGGTTATACACCGATAAGTATTTAATTGATTTACAAGTTTAAATATAATAGAATCTTAAGGAGAGGAGCCACTCACTCATTGTATGTACATTTATTACATACATAGTTAGTTAGTTGGTGCAATGCTATAAAGATTGAACATAAAAAGAGGAAAAAAGAAATTTATCTAGAGCGAACATTGTTGCTTCTCGTATGAGACAAAAACAGAATCATTGCCCCCATCCCGGATCGAACGAGAGACCTTGTCATTATCTTGCAACCTTATTAGTACAAGTGACACGCGCTACCACTACGCCATAGGGGCTATTATTCGGACTTTTCGTGATTGGTGACCAATGCCAGGCACTATTGGAATATCAATTAAAATTGAAATCAATTTAAGACTTCCCGACGTTCAGCTACCGGTATCGCAGGAAATATCTCGAAAGCAGTGTACCGACTTTTCTCCCCGTAATCACATTATCTTAAATTCCGACACACTTCCTTGCTAATTGAACAAGATGTTTCTTGAAGCGAAATAGGTATGATTAGTGCATCTTCTTCCAAGTTTACAGTCGGCACCTTATCTGTTCCTAATATCGAGGTATCTATCTATCTACGGCCATGACGATCCCAAGATATAAATCGTTCCATTTTCTATCAATATCTGGGACTTATTTCATCACGTGAGGATTCCAAATGGCCTAGAATTACTATGGTTTTATCCCAATGAATCGCCACGATAAAACATACCAATAGCATACACGGTGACAGTGGTCACGTGAGCGGAGTAAGGAACACGAACTCCGCGCTGACATACACAGCCGATTATCTGGGTCTCCATTGGGCGATACCGGCACCAAGTGTCTAAATGCCAAGGTTATACACAAACCGGAAAGGCGCGGGCTCGTGAGTCGGCGGTGGAAGGGGGGATAGATAGATCGAAGAATGTATATATCTGATTGTTGTTCGGATAGGTAATTGAGGGTGTTCTTTCGCATTGGCTGTTTGTCATCGTTGTCGTCGCTAATTTCTATTCAATATGTCGTCCGGCACGGAGTCTTATATCATCGTTGGAGCTGGTATCTTCGGCGTATCGACAGCTTACCATCTCATCACAAAATACCCCAACGCATCAATCACCCTCGTTGATCGGGATGCGTTTGACGCTGAGTCACGCGTAGCTGCTTCATGGGACTGGAACAAGGTCGTGCGGGCAGACTATGATGACATTGTCTACTGTGAGCTCGCTCTCGAGGCTCAAGATATCTTCAAATCCGATCCCTTATGGAAGCCATATTTCCATGAGACTGGTCTTTTGTGGACATGTCGCGATGACTATGCCAAGGAGGTCATTGAGAACTATAAGCGTCTTGGGCGCAAAGCTGATATCAAGGCTGTATCCATCGAGGAGGCGAAGAAGTTGTATGGCGGACTCCTCGACAACGCTGACTACACGGGGGTTAAGGAGGTGCTCGTGAACCCAACCGGTGGTTGGGGCGCTGCTGGAGATTCTTTGCGCGCAATTACTCGCAAGGCAATGGACCTAGGTGTTAAGTATGAGGTAGCTGAAGTTGCTACATTGCTCCTCAGTAAAAGTGGAAAATGTTCTGGCATCCGGACAAAGGGCGGGAAGGACTTGACAGCAACACATACCATCATCGCCGCTGGCGCTTTCACCCCAACGTTGCTAGAGTACAGTGCCGTCAGCAGTGGCCTGCCCAACATCGCAGCCGGATTCAGACTAGTTGCTGGTGGTATCACGACTGGAATGCACAAGTTAGATGACAAGTCACATGCGATATACGGTTCCATGCCGGTGGCTTTTCAGGGGTACAATCTTGAGTTAGGTAAGTTGGTCTTTAAATCGCACCTTATCTCGTATATGAAATCTAATTATATTCGAACAGGACCCTTCCTCGGTTCTCTGCCGCCCACCCCAGATGGCAGGGAGATGAAGTGGTGGGGACAGACAATCTTCAAAAATACCAGGGAAATTTTGCCTGGTCACTTTGTCTCATCTCCACCTCCAAAGCCTGACTACGCTCAGTGGGAGGTGTCTCCGAGACTCAAGGACGACATCAAGCATGCAAACTACGCATTTTATGGCAAGAAGACTGCGCATTGGGATTTAACAAAACATCGCATTTGCTGGTGAGTCTGTCGTTCCTTCTGTTTGCTAATGGTTTGTGATTAACAACTTGATAGGGATGCCTTCACCACAAGCGGAGACTTCATCATTTCTCCACACTCTGCTGCGAAGGGATTATACATCGCAACTGGTGGCTCGTTCCACGGTTACAAATTCTTCCCCGTGATAGGGAAGTATATTGTTCAGATGCTCGAGGGCCAACTGTCTCCCCAATTGACAGAGAAGTGGGCTTGGGATAGACAGCGCCCCTTCCCACCTACTTCTCCGGACTGGCCCAGGTTCGAAATGAGGGATTTGGTGGATCCTGTTAGGACTTCTAAGTTGTAAATAATGATAATTAATTCTTTTTTTCAAGCGCAATGTACATCACAGTCTCTCTAAGGGACTCGTTAATCTCACTACCACCTTGATACGTACTTCCTCTCAGCCCGTACCGCCTGCATATCCTGTGATACATAAATGAATGTCACCATGTAGCAACGTAAGTTCTAGTTATTCTAATTTTGTATATTCTTTTCCAATTAGACGTTTATATAAGCTAAGCACGCACGCTTTGCAGGGATTAGAATAGTGCATACGAGCCTCAATATCCAACCTATCAGCTTAGACAAAAAAAGTATAGTCAGCAGTTTCCCGCGTGATTGATCCATGTAAGTCTGGTTATGTAATTTGGATCTCGGAAGGGTTAGTATCTGCAGTAATTACCAACCACCGGACAAACATAGTCCGGTAACTCTTCCGCCTTTCTAAAAGTGTAGAGTAATCGGGCGCTTCAAACATGGGTAATGATTGGTTGGCATGTCTCAATGGAACCATAGCCTAGACCGCCGAGGTGTAACCACGTGAACGACGTTGGGCAGAAACATCGTGACTTTTGATCCGGGCTAGGCCTTTCTCTTGACACGTATGTTGAGAGAAGCGCCGAGCTGGCCAGGAAACCTGCAGACTGCAACGACCGAGGTGCGTTGCCGTCCCGGACTACAACCCCGGTGCCGGCGACCTAGTAAGTCTTCGAACTTGTGTAAGCTTATAGGAGACGGAAATATTTGGAAATCACATGTACGCGTCACTCAGCATCACTCGTGCATCCCGAGACAATTCAATGTTAGTTAGATATCATTTTTCGTGTAATAATTGAGTAAGTAAAAATCCAGCGACCGCACAAACCAGGAAGTTCAACTGGAGATATTCCTCACCACCCCAAAGGGACGTTTGAGATCTCGATTGGGGCTAGCCTGAACCCGGGGTTTCAAATCTCATGGCCGAACCGAGAAAGAATCTGGGGAATATTCTTTAAGCGACGTTGCCGTGTCTTCAATTGCCACACACCCTTGCAAACATGCCAAGACGGGAGGAAATATCACTGGTACAACTGAAGAGGCAAGTAATCATAACAAGTTATGTTATCAGGCATGAGAGGAGGCGGCAATGCAGATATGCAATCCTCTGCTTCCCGGGTCCGTGTTCGGCAAACAACCTTGGGCCGAGACGGCCATCTTATGTGAAGTAATCTCAATAACATTAGTTAAGCACAATGAACGGCTTTCTCTTGGCTAACACGTATTCCATCTTGCTGGGATCACAACATTCGTGAGACCTCATTACGCTCCTCGATTTGCCGATCGTAGAATCTAGGGGTCTCTGGTGACGCATCATTATGCAGTCTTCATTGCCACATCGTGATTATCCATTTTCTCAGGAGCACAAGCTCCCATGTGCCCAACCTTGCAGTGTTGTATGTGCAGTTCCACACAAAGTAGTGGAATGGATGGCAGCCGTCCTTCTGAATGCCGATCACGTGATCGTATCTCGGAGTACCTCCACCGCAGCTTTTCAATCGATCGAGACCCGGTCATGTGACCGATGTCTCGACCGCGTCTAGATATGCTATCAGAGATTGTACATCGTCACAATCGTGTTTAGTATGGTCCGGGACGGTGGGATCAGATAGGACCGGCCATAATGTATAGTAGCCCGACGCTGATAGCAATGAGAGGGGGGAGGTCGTATAATAAAAAAGAGAATGACCGCCATGATGTAGTGTATCACACATCCCTTGTGTATGCTTCCATTCTACAACCACTTACACATAAGTGATCAAGCATAATTCACTATGGCTGAACTCTCGATTTACTACTCGCCTCAAATTCTCCTTCTGACGCTATCGGCGTCATTAGTTGCCATAGCCCTTTCATACTTGTCAAGATTCGCTAGTCTAGGATGGATTTCCAAGACCAAGGATGAAAAGAACAAGACCGTAAGGGCTCTGCCGAGCTCATGGTATCAATCACAAGAGATGTTTGATCTCGAGAGACGAGCAATCTTCTCAAAGAAATGGCTTCTTACGACACACAAAACAAGACTTCCCAACCCTGGAGACTGGTTACGATACCAGGTAGCCGGCTTCGACTTTGTTATCGCCAAGGACCGCCACGGAGTGATTAATGCATTCCACAACATCTGCAGACACCGAGCGTTCCCAGTCGTCACAACTGAGGGAGGCAACAACAGTGTCCTCGCTTGCAAGTACCACAACTGGTCCTATGCTCTCAACGGCAAACTCACTAAGGCGCCATCGTATCAAGACATGGAAGGTTTTGACAAGAGCAAGAACAGTCTCTTTCCTATCCATGTCCACGTTGATACCAACGGATTCGTCTGGGTGAACATGGAGGCCACAGAGAAGCCTACGATCCCATGGGAGAAGGACTACAAGAACATCGACAAGCAGGCCAGATTCGAGGCTTACAACTTTGAAAATTATGTTTTCGACCACACCTGGCAGATGGAGGGTGAATATAACTGGAAACTTCTGGGAGACAACTACAACGAGTGCTACCACTGCCCGACTACGCACCCCGATATTCCCACCGTTGCCAATCTCGATGCTTACGGTGTGGTCACGGAGAACTCATATGTTCAGCATCTTGGCAATCCAACACCTGAGCAAATCAAAGCGGGTTTCAATTTGGCAGCTACATTCTACTTCCCCAATGCCTCAATGAACGTCTCGTAAGTATAATAATTGTTGCATTGGGATAGACCACATCACTAACCCATATCTAGGCCTCACTTCTTCTTCATCCAAAGATTTATCCCCAAGAGCCCAACCACATCGATCATGTACTACGAGGTCTACCGAAACAAGGATTCATCCGATGAAGACTTCACAGTGATCAGTGACATTTACAAGCGGGTAATGTCGGAAGACAAGTACCTATGTGCCAACGCGAACAAGAATATCCAAGCCGGTGTATTCGTCAACGGTGAGATGCACCCGAAGATGGAACAAGGCCCTCTCTTCTTCCAGAAGTTGGTCCGTGATCTCGTCACAGACCATCACAAGCAAGAGAAGAAGGCCGGTAAGAAGATCTGGCCTGCGCAACAGAAGCTCCCAGGCGATGCCAAGGTCAGCGAGCAAGATATGGAGTTCTGCGCATCAATTGATTGCGCAAGCTCGAAAAAGGAGCTCGACTGGTGATTACCAGTCGCCTAATGATCGCCCGCGGGTCCTTAGTGCACCCATGGTCTTTTCCTTGCATAACGGGAGTCTAAGGTAGTACTGTATCTACTCAGGGAGGAAAATATTGCATTAATGGGAATGATCTAATGTGTTGTTGTTTTATCTTGTATTCTTGTTACGATTTCTGGTATGGCGCATTGTTTAGGGCATTCATAGCATTGAATTGAAACTTGTCTCCAAAATATGTGTATTTCCTACCTCTCGTAAAAGTCACAATGTGAGGATTGGTGGGATGAATAGATACGTCACCTTACCCACCACATAATATTGCAAGCCTATCATAATTATAACCGTCTTCGAAGCCGGTCACTTCATGTGTGTACGAAAGCTTGCCTATTATCGGATCGGCGTCAGCCAACCCCTCCCTATATCGGAGCATATTGATGGGCAAGATAACATCGATCGCGTTTGACAGCATCTGTTGTGACACGTAACTAGCTTTCCCGACATGATGGGTTTGCCGAAGCGGGTATAAAGTACTTATCAAGGGTCCAGAGCTTGGTATGTACAGTGAACGATAACGCGGTCCTAAAGCAGCGTTAGAGGCGATCGTTAAGATGCTTGCAACGCTATACATAGTATACCTATATCTCGAATACCTGGGCCATTTCCCTCCTGGGACGCCTTATCACCGGCTTCGGCGATAGTCTACGCTGCATCTGAATATGGGAAAAGAGAAAGAGATAGAGAGGCGCATAGTTAATGTAAGCAGGACGTAATAGCTGCTAGTGTCGGCGCTATGTTCTAGCGCGAGCGTGGTCAGGGGTAGACCATGGCCTTGCTATAAGTGCCCACGTGAATGCGGCCGCATCTCAAAACGGGCAGTGTTCAAGCTCATATTTCTGGTTTCGAACGCCCGGAGAGCGATGTTACCCGACGCCAGTCACAAGACCGGCCAATCCTCCGCTCGATAATAAAGCAGCGCTCTTGGTCTAGACCATAAGATGGATCCGTGTAGAGACTAAATCGCCCCGCACACGCCAAATGACACAGTTATAGTCTACAATCATCTATTTGTAGCTAACGTCAGTTCCTCTGCAAGGCCGCGAACATCGTATCATATCACAGGTGGTTTCATACTGCTACCGACCTCTTCAGAGAGTTGTCTTGGCTTGATGACGCCGCCGGGCGAAAGCACGAGTTCTCGTGGCAGACGACGTTCACACCATGCCTGCCTTCCGTGCAGGTCTGTGCTGAGTTGCCCTTCTTGTTCCCTTGTTACTGCCCTCTAAGCGCTTCACTTGCTGATTCTGATGAAGGCGGAAAAAGACGCGATGTCCCGGCGAAAAGCCAGCTTGTTCCAGTTGCTCTCGCCTCAAGCAAACCTGTTCTTATTCCCCATTGATGAAGTCTTCCCCACGTGGCGGCCCATCGGTATTACATGCGGCACTACCCTACTTGATGAACCTCCCTTGACACTTGGCAGGAGGAAAGACTAGCAACCTTGGAAGAGAAACTAGATTTAATTCTGAAAGGACGATTGTATAGATTTCCAGTGTTTGAACGCCTGTTCGGGTCTCAGCTCTCTAACTACTTATCCAGGCCGGAATACCCACAACGAACACCCCAAGAACAACAAACAGAAAACGACGTTGAAGATTCGGATGCGGGTGATACTCCAGCCTCAGCACCTGAGCGTCGGAGTTACCCTGACGGTAATGTTACAACTGCTCTGTCCGATTCCGAAAGTTCAGATACGCGCCCCGGCACGGCGGATATCGCCACCGGGGTTCACCTTTACTTCAGATATTGTCACAGACAACCAATTTGGTGCTTCGAGCGCGATGAGATTAATAACTATAGCTCGCTTCCACACGAACTTGTCTGCAGCATAATCTGTTTGACTGCACGCTTCTCCAACAAGCGTGAGCAGTTACAGCTCTATGGTCATAATGTCAGGCCGCTGATCATGCTTCGCATTGCCAATGGCACAGTGGTCCTAGAGACGATCGAGAGCCTGTGCTTACTTTCCTATTCTTTTTTCTTAGGCATGGCTTAACTTTGAGAATCTAACAAGGCTATAATCTAACATGAAATACAGATGGTAATATTGATCTCGGCCAGTTCCACGTTGGTCTGGCCCTCCAACTGTGTCGCTCAGCTATGCTTGATCTCGAATCGGCTTACACTACTGAAGATCCGACCACGGAGAGGAAGAGGAGGCTTTTCTGGAGTCTCCAGCTTCTGGAGCAGTTTTACGGTCGTCAAACCGGTCTCCCCAGTGTTCCCACTGATGTTAGGCCATCTTCTTATTCATCAGCTAGCGGGGGCCAGATGCTGCTTTCAGAACTACACTCGACAAAGCCCTCACTACCAACCGAGAAGCATAGGTCTTCAGACTCTTCGGAACCTGGTATATGGAACACAGGTATCCATCTAGGATGGGTTTGGAGCCGCGTGAGGAAGTTTGTATCCGATTGTGCCCACAACATATTGAAAGAGCCTTGGAGACATGATTCAACATACGCTGTGGTGCAGTCTGATTTTATGGAAACTGAAAACAGGATCCCTATGTGCCACAGATATGACTCGGTCAAGTTCTATGCGCGCACAGTTGAGGAATTGAGACGAAACCACGACTACTGGGCTCCGTGGCTGAAGGAGCAGTTCACTTACCATGTCATACCTACAGTGTTGAACCACCCGTTTCTTTATATCGTCGGGGCCCAGCACAATCCGAACTTGGCGATTCCAAACACCTTTTGGAAGCGATCATCTGAGCTTGCACTACTTCATGCTACTTGGATTGTCCGCATGATTGACATGATTGTAGACAAGCAAGTACAATTGGTTGATCCTTTTTTAGGGCACGTAGCAGCAATCGCTGCGACTGTACACCTGTACTACTGTTGCGCTGCCGCTGCTGGGCTCAAGCAGAAGTCCAAGGCGGACTTTGCGAAATGCAGGCGATTTCTCAAGGGATTCTTACCCTTTTCGCCAGCTTGTGCTGCTTTGGTATGTCATCTGAAAGAGCCAAAGGGCACGCGCTAATAGCTCCCAGGACCGCAACTTAGATACATTGACACGGATCGCCGGTGGGTATCAGAACATGGACATGGACGAGTGGATTCCATCCAAGCTCTATCTCAGCGTGCCCCTGATGTGGGATATTCTTCAATTCAACTGTGTTGCAGACTGTAAGGGCATTCCCACCGTAGACTTGTTACACCCCTCTATCGCCCCCAGCATCCCAGAGGAGGATCTAGGCGAGAACTCTACGCTAGAGATCGACGTCGCCACATCACCAGAGATTAAGATAGATACTGCTAGCGGTGGACAGGATGCGCCTTCGATATCCCGCCGGGCTCACGTCAATTCAAATCAACCTGAAGCCTCGGGGCAGCCCGTCTGGAACGAGGCACCTCTTGAGCCAAGCGACAATCTCACATTCAATACTACACCATGGCTGTATGCAGACCCCTCACAGTTCGTTGGCTTAGGAGACTTAGGTTGGCTCGATACTCAATCTGCCGATACAGGAGGTACACCTTGGTGGGAGGGGGGGGCTCTGAGTAATGTACAATTTAGTCAATTCTAGCGTTAGCGTTCGTATTTCATTGAATGGATAAGACTGTTGCAGGCTCGATGCCTGATCGCCAACAACCACGATGAATCTCTTGGGAGCCCATTGGTTCATGTCCAGCACCTACATATACTCCAATACACTAATCGGCAATGCGATGGTCTCAACTGTGAAATCAGAGTCGCGATTCGGCATTCGCCAAGACAGCCGGGACAACATACGCGTGAGAGACACGGAGTTCTTCCCCGGCCTACCAGCTGTATACCAGGTTCAGGATAAACACAACGCCGCCCTAACGATTGATATCTCCTGACTTCTGTCCTGACTACTACAGCTAACCTTGAACAGTGGAGTATGCAGGATACCGAATGCCGATCATGTACCCATAACAGAGAAGTGTCTCGGCACCGTTGCGTTTCGTCCTACGCTATCCGCCAGCCAACCAACATTGGAGTAATGAGTTGATCGTTTGTAATCATCCGAAAGAGGCAACCCTAACCCTGGCATCCCGATAAGCCAGTTAACTCCGCCCCTTTCTCCAGACTTTGTGTGAGGCAACTAGACCCTGCATGTTCTATGTCTTGGCGTGAGGTGAAAGTGTACGTTGCATCGTATCCAGCCGCTGACTAGAGAGGCATCCTGACGGTTACCAGAAATCGGAGAACCATCACTAGAGTTCCTGCAGCCATTCGTAAAACAAGGCGCAACGCATTTGAAATCCTGTTAGCACATGTGCCACGATGCGACCTCGTTCTCCGCGACGATGGGACGATCTCTCCCGAAGTATGTGACTAAGGAAGACCTGTCAAAGCATGGCCCTCTGCCTGATCGAGGTCGTGATACCACTATCGTGCTCCAGATACCCCGTAGATACCCGTAGATATTCATATTATGACGCACCATTATCTAAAGCGCCACATAGTCATTGACCTAAAAACAGAAACTACGTCGTCCACACGAGAATGGCCAAGGGAATTGTGGTCCTGGGCCGATCACGTGATCGGCTTCCACGGTCTCCTATCTCTCAACTACTGGATCTAGATTGCTTAGGTACAACCATCTCGTGATCACATGTGGTGGCCGATGAAGGAGAAGCAATCTGATATTGTGTTGATAGATGATCATGATGAAGTATATAGAAGATAGCTCAGTAGCACAAATGGACATTCATTGTATTCCGACAACACCGACTGCATTGAAGGACAAACCTCCATCATGACCTCCAAACCCCGTGTTGTCATCATCGGCGCTGGCATCGTCGGCACCAATGTCGCTGACGAGCTTGTCTCGCGCGGCTGGTCCGACATCACCATTGTCGAGCAAGGCCCTCTAGACATGCCCGGCGGCTCTACATCCCATGCCCCGGGTCTGGTATTCCAGACAAACCCCTCAAAGACAATGACCCTATTTGCCCGCTACA
Source organism: Xylaria bambusicola (assembly GCF_022495145.1). Classification (NCBI taxonomy): domain Eukaryota; kingdom Fungi; phylum Ascomycota; class Sordariomycetes; order Xylariales; family Xylariaceae; genus Xylaria; species Xylaria bambusicola. The sequence continues at coordinate 5,282 of NW_025953621.1, read as the reverse complement.
CCGTGGAGAAGCTCCTATCTCTGAAAAGTGGCGGGCAAAGTTGCTTCAACCAAGTTGGAGGTCTCGAAGTCGCCACAACGCCAGAAAGACTCGAGGAACTCAAGCGGAAGCAAGGCTATGCCCATTCATATGGAATCGACGCGAGAATAATCAGTGCGGAGGAGTGCTTGAGTCTTTACCCTGCTTTAACCACCAATGGGTTAATTATCGGTGGTCTACACATCCCCAGTGATGGCCTTGCGCTAGCCGCTCGCGCAGTCCAGGTACTCATCAAGCGTACGAAAGATGCCGGTGTCCGCTACCTTGAATTGACTCCTGTCACCGGAATTGAAAAGGTGAATAACCGCGTCACTGGAGTCGTGACACCAAGCGGTACTATTCCCGCCGATATCGTCATCTCCTGTGCCGGCTTCTGGGGAGTCGAGGTCGGTGCCATGGTTGGCGTGCCCATCCCCTTATTGCCAATGGCACACCAATACGTCAAGACCACGCCCATAACTCCCGAAACCCCTCCCAGTGAGCAAACAAATGGTGAACCCTTGACAAATGGGAACTTGACGAATGGTCACACAACGAACGGAGATGCTCCGGTCGATCCGAACGCAGCGACGTTGCCAATCTTAAGATATCAGGATCAAGACCTGTATTACCGTGAGCACGGCACACAATATGGTATCGGCTACTACGGCCACCGTCCTATGCCGGTCGTCGCAGCCTCGCTAGGCGCAACCCCTAGCAAAGTAGACGAAAAGAACATGCCATCCCGTCTCGAATTCAGCACAGAGGACTTCGCACCAGCTTGGAAGCTATCCCAAGAGATCTTGCCCGCTTTGCAAAAATGCGAGATCGCCGACGGCTTCGACGGTATCTTCTCATTCACACCCGACGGCGGACCACTCGTCGGCCAGGCGCCTAACGTCGACGGATTCTATGTCGCAGAGGCCGTATGGGTGACACATTCAGCAGGTGTAGCCCGTGCCCTAGCCGAGGTGCTCACAGAGGGCAAGTCCAAGATTGACTTGGGAGAGTGCGAGCTGGCACGCTTCGAAGATGTCCAGCTCACCCCTGATTTCGTTAGCGAGACATCACAGCAAAACTTTGTAGAGATTTACGACATCCTTCACCCCTTGCAACCGCGCGACTCCCCTCGCTGCATGCGGGTTAGCCCCTTTTACATGCGTCAGCGCGAGCTCGGCGCTTACTTCCTTGAAGGCGGCGGTTGGGAGCGCCCGTTCTGGTACGAGGAGAACGCGAAGCTCCTTAATGACTTGCCTCCTGAGTGGCAACCTGTCGAGCGAGATGCCTGGTCTGCGAAGTATTATTCACCCATCGCAGCTGCTGAGGCTTGGAAGACACGCACAGCCGTGGCCATGTACGATATGACGCCGCTTCGGCGCCTTGAGATCACCGGTCCGGGCGCTGTCGATCTGCTCATGCGGTTGACCACAGGTACCGTCGCTAGGAAGCCGGGTGCTGTTACTTACACGTTGCTCCTGGACGACCAAGGTGGTGTCCGCAGTGACATAACAGTCGCCAGAATCGCCGAGGAAATATACCAGGTTGGTGTGAACGGACCTGTCGATACTGCATACTTCACTCGAGAGGCTCGCCTCCAAACTAAGCGAACCCCTGAAAGAGGTGTGCATGTCCGCGACATAACAGGTGGCACATGCTGTATCGGTCTCTGGGGCCCTCTCGCAAGGGAAGTCATCACCGCAGTGACCGCTGACGACTTTTCCAACAAGGGACTCACGTACTTCCGCTGCAAGTATGCCAGTATAGCCGGCATCCCAGTCCGAGCTCTGAGATTGTCATACGTCGGAGAGCTAGGTTGGGAACTCTACACGAGCGCCGACAATGGCCAACGCCTATGGGATGCGATCTGGAAAGCCGGACAGCCCCACGGCATCATTGCCGCCGGACGCACCGCGTTCAACTCCCTGCGACTGGAAAAGGGGTTCCGGCTTTGGGGTACCGACATGACCACCGAGCACGACCCATATGAGTCTGGTCTTGACTTCGCGCTCAAGCTAGATAAGTCCTTCGTGGGAAAGACTGCGCTCTTTGGACGTTCCAAGAAGACAGTTACTCGGAAACTGCGCTGTCTCACCGTCGATGATGGAAAGTCCGTTGTGCTAGGCAAGGAGCCGGTGTTTGTTGATGGCCAGGCCAAGGGGTACGTCACCAGTGCAGCATTCGGGTTCACAATTGGAAAACCCATTGCTTATGCCTGGCTTCCTGCCACCGTCAACGAGGGAGATGCTGTTGAGATTGAGTACTTCGGTCAGCGAGTCAAGGCTACTGTTACTCCAGAGCCGCTCTATGATCCCAAGATGACTCGCCTCCGTGGGTAGTTCATACGCGATCCTCTTTCATGAAGACAAGGCTTTAATGGTTTGATATTGAAATGGATTGGATTTTGGGTACGGCATTTTGGGAGTTACTTCTCAACGCATACTGGTCTCTATAGCATTGCATGTTGATTATGATGTTTCATAACGGATGGAGGAGTCTTGCTTTCAGGTTTTTAATTGCGCTGGTATAAACTATGATAATGACAGTATATTATTATACTTCAAACGATTATTTTTTGAGCTTCATGTGCAATCACCTAATGACATGTACTATTACCCGCCAAATGATCAAGCCTTTAGCATGGAGCGTCTACAGAGATAAATTCAAAGTCTGACAATGAACCTGTTACCCTTTTTACAGACTACCGTGAACTTTACTCTTATAACGAGGGCAGAGATCTGGGCTTGGAACTTGATGCTATTCACAATATAATGATCAACTAAGGCTGCAGGAGTCCTTCCAACCAGTTCCATCTTGGCCTTGATGGCTTTACTTGACTCTATACACCATTAGTCTACCAATCTTGACCGCCTAGGTCTTGTTAGCTTGCTTTATGAAGCGGAGTCTGTATAACCTCATTTTCAATATTGGCTGTATGTCTCTAAAGATTACTAACAGCCTGCAATGGCCTTTCAAGGCGAACTGCATATTCAGCTAGTACAACTTGTAAGCGTGTAACAACTCTCTCCTCAGGATAGAGACAATCAATGATTTACTAATAATCATAGACCTCATTCCCACTCTGCTGATAACAAAGCCGTTCAGAATATCCTAACCTAACACATAAAATAAGGAAAGAACTTTTTTTTGAATTATTTTACTCCTTTCTGCACTAACCATTGATTAAATAGTTGAAAAAAGCTATCATTCCGTGTTTTCCTATTTTACATTTTTGCCTTGTAGGTTCCAAGTTTCTTAGCCGTGAAAGTAGCGATGAGGTCCATTAACGCTGGTGATAGGCAATCGTAGGTCTCAAGTCCCGCTTTCTTGAATCCGTCTCTCACTTCGGACATCTTGTCCGGATCAACGCCTTGCTCAATGATGCTGCTCACAAATCCGGCAAACTGAGGCTCTTGCCATCCATCCTTGCCAGCCCCTTTGCTGAGTTCCGTGTGGACGAAGTCGAGACCTTTGAATGGGTGATCGACCACGATGCGACCGAACAAGTGGACTCCGCACTCCTTGCAGGCGTTTCGTTGGATAGCGGCGTTAGGGTCGATGATGTGTAGCTTCGATTCGTTGGCGGTGATAGCCAACTTCTCAACGGGGACGACGCCGACAACGCTGAACAGAGCGTCTGCGGGCTTCCAGCACTTGGAACAGCCACAGGCGTGGTTGAAGGCTACGTCTGATGATAGGGTAACCTCGACGGGGTTCTGCTTACAGTGGCAATAGAGCTTGCCACCCGCGTGATTGGGGCTGCCCTTGTAGCCCGAGCCAATAAGAGGATGAAGAGACGACATTGTATTAAGGTTATCGAGTTACTAGATTTATGCGCTGACTACAAGAAACGACAATCAAGAACCCTTTAGGTCACAGTGTTATATATAAAAGATTAACCTATCCTACAAGAGAATTACTATTCAGCTCCGACACGGCATAAACGCCGTGTCCCCTCCGGCAGATACTCCACTGGTGATAAGCATCTTGGATGGGGTCCCGGTGTATCTGCCGTTACCTATCATCAAACACTGCCTTCCATCGGCTAAACCGGGTTACTTATGCAAGCGTTGCGTAAGAAATAACGCCATCGTGGGTGGTACTGCGGGGAAGATATCTTGGTACTGAGTTGGCCCGTGTGTAATCGAGGGCCTGGCCGTGCAGTGGGGAAAGATCTCCGGGCTTGTCCCGGGCTGGTAGGACTTGCTTGAATCAATGGCTACCTAGGTACGGAGCATTGTCTTCAAACATTACTCGTGTAACGGGCTAGTTAGTTCAAAGTTATGTGTAAAACTGATTTATCAACTATCATGAGCCTAAAAAGGGAAGGGTTCTCACTTCCTATCGGTACCCTAGCCGTTGTTGCTACTAGTGCTCAGTTAGTTACCCAGCCTAGCACAGAGATTCCGGCTCTCGTCCGAAATATCTCGATAGGTCAAGTTCAATCAGTAAGGCCGTTTACTCAATTAAATCAGCCTGACCTGTAACAGCTCGATAGCATCTATGCTATGTACAAACAATTTCTCATACATGTAAATTAGGGGTGTAGGATAGGCACTGTCAGATAGTTTAGAATCTTGTCAAATGCAGAGTTGCTTCCAAAAAGAGCACACGCGTGATCCCTAGCCTGTCCCTGATCCTTGGTACAGATGTGTTGCGTTGAAGATGAATATAAAGCAAAAAGTAACAGATAAAGAGTGAGAAATCTGTTTCACTCCCTTGTTCAGTCTGATGCACCCCTTACATCTTGTATGATATAACAAGGGCTAGCCGCAATGCTTAAAGGCTTTTTAGAATATAAACATATGATATTATGGCTGCCGAGGTCTATGTTGTCTATTCGGACCCTTTCATTCTTACCTTAGTGGCCGACCTTAACTCTATAATTATACATTTGGCTAATCCTTCGCAAACCCGCAAAGACCAGCAATATTGTTACACACGTACAAACTGAACATGCAGTACGCCTTGCGCTTCGGCCGTACGAAAAGCCATTGCAGGCTGTTGATAATCTTCAGAGACATACAGCCAATATTGAAAATGAGGTTATAGAGACTCCGCTTCATAAAACAAGCTAATAAGACCTAGGCGGTTAAGATTGGTAGACTAATTGTATATAGAGTCAAGTAAAGCCACCAAGGCCAAGAAGGAACCGGTTGGTCAAGGACTCCTGTTGTTACACGTGTAACCTCTGTACCGGTTGAAGCATGCAGTTCGCCTTGCACTTCGGCCGTACGAAGGACCATTGCAGGCTGTTCATGACCTTC